>NC_054713.1:36110794-36410794 GCF_016097555.1 Gigantopelta aegis | reverse complement strand
GGACTGCGACTGGAACTCGAGTGTCTGATCAAACCATACGCAATCGTCTGAGAGCCAATAATCTACGCTGCCGTCGCCAGGCTGTTCGACCACCACTCCTACCACGTCACAGAACGGCCAGATGTCACTGGTGCACACTTCATCTGCGGTGGCAACGTGTTCAGTGGGGTCGAGTGATGTTCACTGATGAGTCCAGGTTTAGTCTCCAGTTCAACGACGGTCGGGTTCGTGTCTACAGACGTCCTGGGGAGCGCTTCGCTGACGTTAACGTTAGACAACGTCACCGGTCCGGTGGTGGCAGCGTCATGGTGTGGGGCGGCATCTCTATCCATCACAGGACCCCCCCCTCTATGTGGTGGATGGCAATCCGAAGGGAATCCGCTATCTGAATGAGATTATCCGGCCGTTGGTTCGCCCAGGCCTTCAGCAGATTGGCGGCGGGGCAGTTCTGCAGGATGACAATGCCAGAGTGGTAACGGACTTTCTCAGACAACAAGGTATCGCAAGGATGCATTGGCCAGCATATTCGCCTGACTTGGCCCCAATAGAGACCGCCTGGGACGAATTAGGCAGGAGAGTTCGGGATAACCATGCCCCTCCGGCCAACCTTCATGATCTGGGTCAACTTCTTATGGCAGAGTGGCAGGCCATTCCCCAAGAGTTCTTCAGACGTCTGATCAACAGCATGAGGCAACGATGTGTCGAGTGTATTCGCGCCAGGGGTGGATTCACACACTATTACACGAATGTTCTAATGTGTAAAAGCCATGTTTGACAACCTTCAACTTTGACAGCATGTCATGTGACTTTCTTGTATACAGTGACGTTTATTTGTGGTTTTTTTGTAAATATAGAACAATAAATTAAATTTTTGGTGTAATTTACATCATCAATAAAATACACTCTGAAACTTATTTGGTTATACATTTTTGACCCTTAAATTCTTTTGAGTAGTATGTATGTAACAGTCAACCTCGACATATGTACAATATATTTAGATATTCATACATCAGTACATATATACATACATGTATACATACATACATACATACATACATACATACATACATTTTTAACGAATGTTTTGGTGGTCTGGGAACTGTGGGGAATTCGGGGCCTAAGGTTCGGTTCTCAGCAACGGCATGAGACAATTTATGAGGATAAAAAGGATTTTTATCTCCCTGTGCCGTGTTTATATATGTGTATGTGCTGGTCAAACCCGATATTCATACATCTATACATACACACGAGAAAAAACACTAAGTAACTTAATAAACAAATAAAACGAAACAGAGCAAATCGAAATTGAAAAAACATTATATAAAAAAACAACCAAACAAAACAAAACAAAACTGTAAGCTTTTACAAATAAGAAAGCGCCCGTGATCGAACAATAAGTATAGAAAGCAACATTCCAATTAAATATTTACAAATAACATGACACCAGATGCGTTATAGAAAATTATTTGATCCGGGAGAAAGTTACACAGGGTCGTACCTAACCTAACACAAACGGGGTTGGCTGTATAAAAAGAATCAACAGCACAGTGATAGAAAGAAAGAAATGTTTTATTTAACGACGCACTCAACACATTTTATTTACGGTTATATGGCGTCAGACATATGGTTAAGGACCACACAGATTTTGAGAGGAAACCCGCTGTTTGGAAACTTCATGAGCTACTCTTTCCGATTAGCAGCAAGGGATCTTTTATTTGCACTTCCCACAGGCAGGATAGCACAAACCATGGCCTTGGTTGAACCAGTTATGGATCACTGGTCGATGCAAGTGGTTTACACCTACCCATTGAGCCTTGCGGAGCACTCACTCAGGGTTTGGAGTCGGTATCTGGATTAAAAATCCCATGCCTCGACTGGGATCCGAACCCAGTACCTACCAGCCTGTTGACCGATAGCACATTGATAGATACAGAGGGTATTATCTATAGATAGAGGATAATAAACGAGTTACCAGTTATTATCAAATTTATGTCCCGAGTGAAATAATTTTCAGTTGTCACGAGCTTTAGCGAGTTGACAAATGAAAATTATTTCACGAGGGACATAAATTTGATAATAACTGGTACCGAGTTTGTTATTCTATTTATTACCTCAGCTATTTTTTCTCTAAAAGCCTTTATTTTTGACGCACATGCACGAAGGCCAACCTGTATAGGAACGATGAAAACCACTTTACGCACTGTTCTGAGAATTACTATAACGTTGTAATTTAATCACGTTCATAGATAATTTTAAAAAACACAAGTTCTCTTTATTCTGCTTCCAAATCTATAATGAATTGCATTAAAATGACATTTTGTTATTAATTTAACACCAAAAACAGAGACCCGTAAAGGCAAACTCTTTAAACTACATGACGTCATTTTGTGTGTTTGTCAAATCGTGATGACGTCATATTTAGTACCGACAAAGTCATTGGTTTGTAAGCGTCAAATTGTCCAATAGTATTGTTCGTTAGACCAATGCAAAATATTTCTCACTGAGAAAATATGGAAAATATTTTCCCTGTTATGAGTGACCGCTGGGGTAATAAATTCTATTATTCAAGTAGTCAAAAGGGGCACTTTCAATATTTTTAAAAAGGCACCTTTTCGTATTTTTTTATGGGTGTAACAGACCCAGAGGCGGATCTAGGGGGCCCCAGGGGCCCACCACCCCACCCACCCACCCTAAATGTTGCGACAGTTATAATTTTTATTATATATTAATTTTAAATTTTTTTTACAATCCCCGCCAAACCTCCGGGCCTGTGCTACAAATGTTAAAACCTAGAACTTGCTTTTCCATAATGCACTGGTGTATCAGAGACGGGGTCACAGGGTCACAGGGTCCATGTTAAGTGCCCTTTTTCATTACTGGTTTTCTTCTACAACAGACCAGCCTTGGTGGCGTAGTGGTTAGGCCATCGGTCTACAGGCTGGTAGGTACTGGGTTCGGATCCCAGTCGAGGCATGGGATTTTTAATCCAGATACCGACTCCAAACCCTGAGTGAGTGCTCCGCAAGGCTCAATGGGTGGGTGTAAACCACTTGCACCGACCAATGATCCATAACTGGTTCAACAAAGGCCATGGTTTGTGCTATCCTGCCGGTGGGAAGCGCAAATAAAAGATCCCTTACTGCTAATCGGAAAGAGTAGCCCATGTAGTGGCGACAGCGGGTTTCCTCTCAAAATCTGTGTGGTCGTTAACCATATGTCTGACGCCATATAACCGTAAATAAAATGTGTTGAGTGCGTCGTTAAATAAAACATTTCTTTCTTTCTTCTACAACACTACATTGCCCTGAAAATGCGTCTCTGAGCTAGGGTATCCACGAGGACTCGCAGACTCGGGCACGAGTCGAGTCTAGTTAGATTCGAGTCCGTTCACAGGACTAGAGTATCGGTGAAAAGAAGAGTACTTTCATTTAATTATTTTTTTACGTCATTTTGCCATATGTTTGCCGCCGGTTACATTATAGGGCTATGAGCCATGGAGGGGAAAACAAAAGTCGAGTGTGTGGAAAGAAAGGAAGGAAGGAAATGTTTTATTTAACGACACACTCAACACATTTTATTTACGGTTATATGGCGTCGGACGAGTGTGTGGAATGCATACATTGGCATGATTTGACATCCATGTTCAGCACTGGAATTTAGATGCATAATGCAATTTTACTTTATTCCTTAGTCTCATTATCATCCAGAGCAAATGTCGGGTACTCGGGTCCGGGTCGAGTTTGACCCTCGAGTACTCGAGTCCAATATTTAGGACCCGTGGAGGCCCTACTCTAAGCATCTTTATTTCAAAAATGTCCGAGGAATATCTCCTGCAGAGTTCGCTCCCTCGGTTCATTTACTTTCGACAAACTCAAACTGCCTTCTTTTTTTTTAGATTCTGTGGTCCCCTCTTACAAAATCCTGGATCCGTCTCTGATCGTCAGTCATAACAACAGAATACATACAGAAATCAATAGAACAATTGTTGGATAGCTTTAACCCACTCACTCCCGTTTAATAATTTATACATCCGCGCTGAAACAAGCTTTGAGATAATATTCAAAGGATGGATTGGCGTTCATATATTAATCATAAAATGAGACTGAACAATGGACAAAAAATGAATGTGAGTCTAACATCATCTGCGCGTATATTATAAGTACTTGCACAAAGATTTTAAAATAATATTTAAAACACAACTAGGATAACATAAAGTGAGTTAACATAAAACACACCAACAACAAAAAAAAAAAAAATAATAATAATAATAATAATAATTAAAAAAAAAAAAAAAAAAAAAAGTGAGTTGTTGTTATGTGTTTCGGGGGGGGGGGGGTTGGTTCTTTTTTTGGGGGGGTAAAGACACCACTAGAGGGGAAACCCGCCACAATTTTCCTTTAGTAGCAAGGGATCTTTCATATGCACCATCCCACAGACAGGACAGCACATACCACGGGCTTTGACATACCTGTCGTGGTGCACTGACTAGAACGAGAAATGGCCCAATGGGCCCACCGACAGGGATCGATCCCAAATCGACCGCACATCAAGCGAGCGCTTTACCACTGAGCTACGTCCTTCCCCCTCTACTTAACATGAACAAAAAATATTAGATATCTGTGTTTGTAGCCTACTACTTGCAGGTCCACACTTAAGTAATTTATTAAACGATTTATATATTGTTAATAGTGAAACGGTACAGTTAGAGTGGTAAATATTAGATATCTGTGTTTGTAGCCTACTACTTGCAGGTCCACACTTAAGTAATTTATTAAACGATTTATATATTGTTAATAGTGAAACGGTACAGTTAGAGTGGTAAATATTAGATATCTGTGTTTGTAGCCTACTACTTGCAGGTCCACACTTAAGTAATTTATTAAACGATTTATATATTGTTAATAGTGAAACGGTACAGTTAGAGTGGTAAATATTAGATATCTGTGTTTGTAGCCTACTACTTGCAGGTCCACACTTAAGTAATTTATTAAACGATTTATATATTGTTAATAGTGAAACGGGTACAGTTAGCGAGTGGTAAATATTAGATATCTGTGTTTGTAGCCTTACTACTTGCAGGTCCACACTAAGTATTACACGAATTTATATTTGTTAATACGTGAAACGGGTACAGTTAAGAGTGGCTAAATATTAGATATCTGTGTTTGTAGCCTCCTTACTTCAGGGTCCACAGTTTATTTATTAACGATTTGATATATTGTTAATAGTGAAACGGTATAGTTAGAGTGGTAAATATTAGATATCTGTGTTTGTAGCCTACTACTTGCAGGTCCACACTTAAGTAATTTATTAAACGATTTATATATTGTTAATAGTGAAACGGTACAGTTAGAGTGGTAAATATCAGACTATACATTTTATTGAAGTTTTTAATTTAATAAACAGGGCCTTAGCTAACGGGAATGCAAGGGGAGGGGCCTCTTGCTCCCCCCTCTCAAAAAAGAAACAAAAACCCAACCCAGAATTACTGGTTATTAATACTGATGATTTAAGTATGTAACTTCCCTGAAATGGCTGCAAAATGGTATTTCATAGCCTCTAGATTTCAGTTTCCCGGGGCATGCCCCTGGACCCCAAATGACTTGAGCATTCTATGTTCGTTCGTAATAACAATTCATCTACCCCACCCCACTCCCATACAAAAAAATCCTAGCTACGGCCCTGATAAAGTATCAAAGAAATATTGACAAATACATATTGTCAGGAAAAGAAGATCAGTTTACAAGTGAAAAGGATAATTTACAACTTTAGTAATTTTAAGGGACATTCCTGAGTTTGCTGCATTGTAAGATGTTTCCGACTGATAAAATATTTCTACAATTAAACTTACATATTAAATATATTTTCTTGTTTAGAATATCAGTGTCTGTATATTCAATATGTTTCTGGTCGTCGTTAATATTTGTAAGAAGCCCAAACTGGATTTTGTCTTCAAATAATTTCGTACGTACGAAAAAATCATATTTTTGGAAATAAAATGATATTTAACCTAGTACAAAATATTAAAACGACCAGAAACACGTTTAATATACAGCCACTAATATCATATGCAAACAAAATATATTTGATATGTAATTACAATCGTTAAAAAGTCTCTGTTAGTCCACAACATCTTTCAACTTGCAGCAAACTCAGTCAAATAACACAAGTACTATTATAATTATTTGACACCTTTGAAACACTCGTCATTTGGTAGAAACTATTATTTCCTCCCGGGGCAGGACGTAGCCCAGTGGTAAAGCGTTCGCTTGATGCGCGGTCGGTCCAGGATCGATCCCCGTCGGTGGACCCATTGGGTTATTTCTCATTCCAGCCAGTGCTCCACAACTGGTGTAACAAAGGCCGTGGTATGTACTTTCCTGTTTGTGGGATGGTGCATATAAAAAATCCCTTGCTGCTGATCGAAAAAGAGTAGCCCATGAAGTGGCGACAGCGGGTTTCCTCTCTCAGTATCTGTGTGGTCCTTAACCATATGTCTGACGCCATATAACCGTAAATAAAATGTGTTGAGTGCGTCGTTAAATAAAACATGTCTTTCTTTCTTTCTTTTTTTCTTTCCTCCCCTTTATTGTTCCGCCCACCAAGTTCTGTCCCCTATCTTAATTCTTCATATTTTGTTCTTCATGAACTGTCCAAATGCAGAGAGCGTAATTGACATGTCGGTGTGTATATGTATGTAAATATACAAATATATGTCACATAATGTATATGTATATGTATATGTCTTTGTTTTCATTTAATTTTATTAACTGATTTTCGTGCTTATATCCAATTAAGGTTCCAGCACACTGCCCTGGGCACACACCCCGGCTATCTGGGCTGTCTGTCCAGGACAGTGGGTTAGTTGTCAGTGGTTAATGTGAGACAAGAGAGTGTAGTGGTCTTACACCTACCCACTGAGTTGTTAAAACTTGCTCTGGGTGGGAGCCCGTACCGGGCTGCGAACCCTGTACCTACCAGCCTTATGTCCGATGGCTTAACCAAGACACCACCGATGTCGGTTTTGTTTTTAAATGTATCATTGTTATTATTATTATTATTATTATTATTATATTTCCGTGTAATTATTAATACGCTCTATAGCCACGCCACCATGGATATTATAGTGTTGATCTGTGAAATGTGACAATTCACGAAATTGGAATATATGTTTTTAAAAAAAAAAAAGGAAAAGAAAATGAACAGAACACCAGAAATGTCAGAATTGAACAGAACAGAACAGATCTAAGCTGGACAGAGACAGAAGGACGTCCCAGAAAACTCCAGAATCGAGAAGACAGAATGGAACATCGTAGAAAATAAACGCAGAAAACTCCCAGAACAGAACAGAATGGAACATCGTAAAAAATAACTGAACAGAATCGGACATGGCTTATATAGTTATACACCCTATAAAGTCTTTCATCATATATCGTCACAAACGGTCCGCTTTTCCTGGGCATATTTGTTCTTGTTTTTGTTATTTTCTCTCTTTTTCATTTATTTATTTATTTATTGGTGGGGGCCACCGACATTTGGGACACCGTCTATGAGTCATGTCATGGGGTGACAGGAAAATATATAACGTGGTGAGGGGTAACGAGATGTGATTGGGAAGCATGCCCCCCCCCCCCCCACCAAACCACACACACTTGTTGTTACGCCCTACGACCCCCCCCCCCCCCCCACCCCCACGGACCTGAATATGCCAATTTACCTGTCGGGCCGAAGAAAGTGACGTTAGCTCTGGGGTAAGTGAGGTTTGATTCGATGGCCTCGAACCGCAGACATCTAACACGTAGCAATCCCAGTTCCAGCGCTTCTTCTCCCGCCTTCAAGAACTGGAAAGAAATTACACTAAATTACAGAATGAATGAATGAATGAATGAATGACAAGGTCGTACCCTCGGGGGGGGTGGGGGTGCAGGGGGGGGCAGTTGCCTCCCACCCACCCGAGAATCTCACTTTTTTATTTTTACTCCAGATTCTTTCTACATCCGAAAATGGTTACATTACCCTATATATATCAAAACTCGTGGCACCATGTTTCAATCGTTTCTCAATAGTGCAACAAATGGACACAGAACCCCCCCCCCCCCCCCACAAAAAAAAAAAAAAAAAAAAATTATTACTCATTATATCCTGATTGAAGTACTTGCGTCATTACTAACAAAATAAATCTTCCAACGACAACCTTCAAAACTTTCCCCGCCATTTTAAATTTGCTAAACTGAGGGAAGCAACTCGCCCTGCACATTAAGAAAAGTATTGACTTAATGTGCGTCATGCACTACCTTATTTATACCTGAAACGATGATAGATTGTATGTATCATGTCTATAAGTGAAGGATAAGGCTAGAGCGCCCTCTGTTTAAAAGACTGTCATTGTTTACCAAATCGCTGACACGTACAGTGACTAAAATAATGGTTAGTGAGAGAGAAGAGGGTGCAGTGGTCTTACACCTACCCAATGAGTCGTTAAAAGTCGCTCTGGGTGGGAGCCGGTACCGGGATGCGAATCTTGTACCTACCAGCCTTATGTTCAATGGCTTAACCACGACACCACCGAGGCCGGTAGATTTAGAAATCTTTGGGAACTTGGTTATCAGAGATTCAAAATTGACAGTTAAGTGCGCTCTAGCCCTATTCTTACATATAAACAGATTAGAGCTAGAGGACTCTCTCTCTCTCTCTCTCTCTCTCTCTCTCTCTCTCTCTCTCTCTCTCTCTCTCTCTCTCTCTCTCTCTCTCTCTCTATTATATATTAATTTTCACCCACCTCCAAACCTCCCCCAAGGTTCCCTTGGTATTCCGTCTCATGTAATTGGGGCCCCCTAAATGGATTTTCTAGATCCGCCACTTCTCTGTCTCTCTCTTTCTCTCCTCATCCTTCCTCTCTCCCCTCCACCCTCTCTCTCTCCTCCCTGGTCTCCCCCCCACCCTCTCTCTCTTCTCTCTCCTCTCGCTCTCTCTCTTCTCTCTCTCTCTCTCTCTCTCTCTCTCTCTCTCTCTCTCTCTCTCTCTCTTTCTCTCTCTAAATAATATGCTTGAAACCAAATAACCATAGTTCAAAATGTTCGTTCGGAAGGAAGGAAATGTTTAATTTAATGATGCACTCAACACATTTTATTTACGATTATATGGACCACACAGATATTGAGAGAGGAAACCTGTTGTCGCCACTTCATGGGCTACTCTTTTCGATTAGCAGCAAGGGGTATTTTATATGCACCATCTCACAGACACTGTCAGGGTAGTACATACCACGGCCTTTGATATGCCAGTCATGGTGCACTGGCTGGAACGAGAAATAGTCCAATGGGCCCACCGACGGGGATCGATCCCAGACCGATCGCGCATCGAGAGAACGCTTTACCACTGGGCTATGTCCCGACCCAAAAATCTTTGGATGACTGAAGTGTCAACAAGCAAACATTCCTTTCCTTTCCTTACCTTGTTTATGCCCCACATCGTGTCGTTAAACGAATCCCACTCGCTTTCGGGTTTACCACATTCCACGGTATACGTCAGACGATATCTTGGGACCTGGTCAGGCCCTGTCATGTTGAAGTATATACTGGTTAGCGTACACTCCTCCTCCTCGGTTATCTGGACGGAGCTTATGTAAGTGGTGGAGGGAAAGGAAACCTACAAAAACAAGATGGCTGATATACATTCGGGAACATTCGGAACACTTCGGCTGATTACGGATTCTCGATTTCGCTAGATATTATGTGAATACTCCGACTCCTCTCCCAAAGTAGGCCTGTTCACTGATGAAAGCGGAACCTTTCATGGCTCATTTCCGACATAACCGGATGTTTTTACACAAAATTGTAGTACTTAGTTTTACAGTTACCCCAGTAACAAAAATTCAAGGGCATGGCCACCTGACATTTTGGTACTTGATAAAACAAAATTTATTACCCAAATAAAACTCTTCTTTTTTTCCTTCTTTTTTTTTGTACAGCAAATATTGTCACATTTATTACCAATGGACGGATTGGTAGTATTAACTGCGCTATCAAAAGTCTGGAACTTTGACCCAACCGGGTTTGGTTTAACGCTACCTATAAGTAGAGCCGGTTTAAGGATCTGCGGGGCCTGTAGCACTAATAACAGCGGGTCCCCTTTCCATGATATATATTTTACAACCCCCTCAGGGAGAGGGGAAAAATGACCTGGGTAAAATGAATGTAAACATCACCGCGGGGCACGTGCTACATGTGCTACTAGGATAAACCGGCTCTGCCTATAAGCTCGCCGCGGTGAGACGGTGTCTGTTTTGCCTGTGCCACTGCGCGTGGTTTCGCGTGCTCAACTTGGGGAGTCTTCCATTTTGTTGTGTTTGTCAACGAAATGGAGTTTTCTGCTGCGATGTATACGGCCATTGGGAGTGATTTTGACAGGATGCACCACCAGGGTGGATTCTATTTTTTAAGCAAGATTTCTTGCCTCCACGTTATTTTTCCGGCTGATTTTAGTTGACTCGTCCGTGGACTCGTATGACGGCCATTCAACAACACGCCGCGATTGTCCGCGATTGTCCGCGTATCGTCTCTACCTATCCACTCAGCACTGGAATATTGACGGCCCCACTCTAACAAGAAATAGGAAGCGGAGTCTTCCCACACTACTTTTTTTTTTAATAGACTTTAGGTACGATTTCGTATCCTCCGGAGCCGGGCCCGTCCGCACCACTTTAGCAACCATGACAAATGACTACACTCGTGTCATTTCAACTTATTCTCATGCTTATATCAAACTGAGGTTCAAGCACGCTGTCCTGCACGCACACCTCGGCTATCTGGGCTGTTTGTCCAGGACAGTGGGTTAGTTGTTAGTGGTTAATGAGAGAGAGAGAGAGAGAGAGAGAGAGAGAGAGAGAGAGAGAGAGAGAGAGAGAGAGAGAGAGAGAGAGAGAGAGAGGAGGGTGTAGTGGCCTTACACCTACCCATTGAGCCATTAAGAATTCGCTCTAGGTTGGAGCCGGTAACGGGCTGCGAACTCTGTACCTACCAGCGTTTAGTCCGATGGCTTAACCACTGCGCCACCGAGGCCGGTACACTCATGTCTGATTTGATAATGTGCATACGGATCCGGCTTCTCCTGGATTTAGATTTATATGTGCACCTTAACGAGACGACACACGTGGACATACAGTTGGGACTTTAAACTTTTAGGTCTTCGTTCAAAATGTGTATGTCAAATTCTTTGCCCCCTCAGTATTAAATAGTCTTCTGATTGTAAAGGTTTTCTTGACGGGATGCAGCCCATTTTGTCCCTACCGGATGTGCACCTTAAAACGAGGTCATACACGTGGACATACAGATCGGACTTTAAACTTTTAGGTCTTCGCTCAAAATGTGTATGTCAAATTCTTTGACCCCTCAGTATTAAATAGTCTTCTGATTGTAAGGGGGGGGGGGGGGGGGTTGACGGGATGCAGCCCATTTTGTCCCTACCGGGTGTGCACCTTAAAACGAGGTCATACACGTGGACATACAGATCGGACTTTAAACTTTTAGGTCTTCGCTCAAAATGTGTATGTCAAATTCTTTGCCCCTCAGTATTAAATAGTCTTCTGATTGTAAGGGGGGGGGGGGGGGTTGACGGGATGCAGCCCCATTTTGTCCCTACCGGATGTGCACCTTAAAACGAGGCCATACACGTGGACATACAGATCGGACTTTAAACTTTTAGGTCTTCGTTCAAAATGTGTTCTATATTTTTTGGATTGACCTTTACAAATGCTTCAAATTATATACATTTTCTGCCGAGCAGTTAATTTATTAATTTATTATTTATTGTAAATATAAATGTATCTTTAAGACAAGTTAAGTTGTTTGATTTTTCTCTCTCATATGTATATTACATGAAAAAAATTAAACAACTCCATCTAAATAATATATATATATATAATTGAGGTCCTTTAGGGTTTTTTTTTCACAAAATTTTATTCAAAAAAACTTGTTCTTAGATCGCTATGAACAGCCCCTACCCCTACCCCTACCCGTACCCCTCCCCCTCTTGTTTTAGGTGCAAACGATCGTGTTTCCGTCTCGTTTCTCTTACTCTGCCTCTGTCTGCCTTCCTCTCTTTTAAATATTGTTAGATAAATATCCTTTTTTCTCATGTCCTGGGCGGAATTTCACAAAACATCGTAAGCCTAGTTTTGCACGTAAACGTAAATCTTCGACTAAACCACATTTTCTTACTATTATAGTACAACAAATATAGTTAAAGTACAGCACCAGGATTCGAATTTCACCACGGCACCGACAGCAATTGCCGTAGGTGCCTTCCTTACTTGCCGTTATGCCCCTAAAATCTTACGCTGTCAACTGCAAGAAAAATGCCGCGCTGCCTTGCTTGGTTTCCCACCGTGCCTCATCAAAACCTATACTAGCTCTGCCATTTACCTTTCGACTGACCATTCAAAAATTGCGCCAAATTTCCTTTCTCTTTGGCATTAATTGCTCCATTCAAAATTCCATAGCACCACCACCACCCCCACCCGCCTGCCAACGACTTGATCGGGCTGCTGGTGCTCCCTTGCACCTGCCAGTGCAGGCGGTCCCTCCTCTCCCCTCCCCCCACCTTTCCTGTCATGGACGGAGAAGCCGGTCAAGGCCGGTTCTTGTGCTCACGGCAGGCGTGCGCTACAACAGCTTGTTCTGAATGTGCACGTAAAACGTTATGACATGGCATGACATGACCGTGCCCTTCGAATTTTTAAATTTTATTATTATTTATAAATGACACAAAATGTAACATGAAAAATCACATCTAGCGAAGTCGGGCTGCTTGTTGACACACGAAGTGACAGCTCAGTTATACCAGGATGTAAAACGAAATGTGTTAAAATGCCCATAAGAACATTATTTACAGCAGTTTAAGTTGACGACAGTTATAAATATATTCTTTGTGACTTGCACATTAGTGATTTTAAATATCATATTAACCAATAAATATATTTTCGACTTGGCAATATGATTGGGACGTTGCGGTCACGAACAAGCCTCATTCTGTCCGAGTGGCAGTCTTCCTACCGGCGGTGCAGGAAGGACGAAGTAGTCTTGTGAGGTACCCGCATATTTGATGCATTCATTTACATATATTTTAACTCTCTAGTGCCCAAGTACTCAAAATAAATTCCAAAAATTATCATATTCATTCAACTTACAGGTTTTAGTGTACATTGAACCCTTCCATGTTGATTTTTTAATTTTCATAAATTTGTATATACATGTACTTTTAATAATGTAACATATCTGGTACATTAGGCATATAAGGAACATGCACCATATATGCTACATGTTAATAACCTTTGTAAAATACATTATTATGGCATATATCTGTATCAAGGAGTCCAGGACCATCCTATCTAATTAAAATTAGCTCCACTGTTACATGTGGATCTAACAGCAGCCCGTTGGAGCTCATGTCCACCAATCAAAACCTTACTTGCAGAATCATGCCAGTGATTTGAAAATAATTTGAAAATATTCCGAATTATCCTGAGAGTATACGATATGTTTCATGTGAATTACGAATGCCATTTAGACCAGTAGAACTAATTTTAATCAGATTGCTATCAACACTGCGTAGTCTCCAATGTCCAGGTTACATTTTGTCTGTAAATAATAATTTAAATATTGACCAATCACACTTCGCCTTTTATAACGTTATTTGGGAGCATACAAATTCTAAAAATATCGGGCGAGTCTATTTTAGTGGCCGCAGTACAGCGAACCATACCAATACGTACGGGATGGGTTATCAGTCTTCAATTTTACATTAAAAATTATTTATTTATTTATAAACAAAACAAAAAAAAACTAAATCAGACTTCAGTTTTACATTACAAATTATTTATTTTATAAAATAAAACATGTTTTAAGGCATTCGTAATTCACAAGAAACATGTTGTATACCCTCAGGATAATTCGGAATGTTATCAAATTATTTTTAAAATCACTGGCATGATTCTGCAAGTAAGGTTTTGATTGGTGGACATGAGCTCCAACTGGCTGCTGTAAGATCCACATGTAATAGTGGAGCTAATTTTAATTAGATTGAAGACCATCATGTGAAATATTTTTTATCTCAGAAACTTGATAGAAAGTAAGTTGCCGTCAATGGACATTCCTGAGTTTGCTGCACTTTTTAAGATGTTATCGACTAACAGAGACTTTTTAACAATTGTAATTACATATCAAATATATTTTTCTGCATAAAATATTAGTGGCTGTATATTAAACGTGTTTCTGATCGTTCTAATATAAGTACTAGGTTAAATTTAATTTTATTTCCTAAAAAAAGATTTTTTCGTACGTACGTACAAAATCCACTTTAGGTTTCTTAGAAATATCAAGACGACCAGAAACACATTGAATATATAGACACTGATATTCTAAACAAGAAAATATATTTAACATGTAAGATTAATCGTAGAAATATTTTATTAGTCAGAAACGTCTTACAATGCAGCAAACTCAGGAATGTCCCTTTCATGCCCCTCTTTTGAAAGAAAAGTTTGCCTTCATGCCCCTCTTTTGAAAGAAAAGTTTGCCTTCGTGCCCCTCTTTTGAAGGAAAAGTTTGCCTTCATGCCCCTCTTTTGAAGGAAAAGTTTGCCTTCATGCCCCTCTTTTGAAGGAAAAGTTTGCCTTCATGCCCCTCTTTTGAAAGAAAAGTTTGCCTTCATGCCCCTCTTTTGAAGGAAAAGTTTGCCTTCATGCCCCTCTTTTGAAGGAAAAGTTTGCCTTCATGCCCCTCTTTTGAAAGAAAAGTTTGCCTTCATGCCCCTCTTTGAAAGAAAAGTTTACCTTCATGCCCCTCTTTTGAAAGAAAAGTTTGCCTTCATGCCCCTCTTTTGAAGGAAAAGTTTGCCTTCATGCCCCTCTTTTGAAAGAAAAGTTTGCCTTCATGCCCCTCTTTTGAAAGAAAAGTTTGCCTTCATGCCCCTCTTTTGAAAGAAAAGTTTGCCTTCATGCCCCTCTTTTGAAGGAAAAGTTTGCCTTCATGCCCCTCTTTTGAAAGAAAAGTTTGCCTTCGTGCCCCTCTTTTGAAGGAAAAGTTTGCCTTCATGCCCCTCTTTGAAAGAAAAGTTTGCCTTTATGCCCCTCTTTGAAAGAAAAGTTTGCCTTCATGCCCCTCTTTTGAAAGAAAAGTTTGCCTTCGTGCCCCTCTTTTGAAAGAAAAGTTTGCCTTCATGCCCCTCTTTTGAAGGAAAAGTTTGCCTTCATGCCCCTATTTTGAAGGAAAAGTTTGCCTTCATGCCCCTCTTTGAAAGAAAAGTTTGCCTTTATGCCCCTCTTTTGAAAGAAAAGTTTGCCATCGTGCCCCTCTTTTGAAGGAAAAGTTTGCCTTCATGCCCCTCTTTTGAAAGAAAAGTTTGCCTTCATGCCCCTCTTTTGAAAGAAAAGTTTGCCTTCATGCCCCTCTTTTGAAAGAAAAGTTTGCCTTCATGCCCCTCTTTTGAAGGAAAAGTTTGCCTTCATGCCCCTCTTTTGAAAGAAAAGTTTGCCTTCGTGCCCCTCTTTTGAAGGAAAAGTTTGCCTTCATGCCCCTCTTTGAAAGAAAAGTTTGCCTTTATGCCCCTCTTTGAAAGAAAAGTTTGCCTTCATGCCCCTCTTTTGAAAGAAAAGTTTGCCTTCGTGCCCCTCTTTTGAAAGAAAAGTTTGCCTTCATGCCCCTCTTTTGAAGGAAAAGTTTGCCTTCATGCTCCTATTTTGAAGGAAAAGTTTGCCTTCATGCCCCTCTTTGAAAGAAAAGTTTGCCTTTATGCCCCTCTTTTGAAAGAAAAGTTTGCCATCGTGCCCCTCTTTTGAAGGAAAAGTTTGCCATCGTGCCCCTCCAACTTGCCTTGGTGCCCTAATTTTTGTTATTAAACCGAAGGCAACACTTGCCGTAACCCTCAGAAATTGAAATTCGACCCCTGCACCACGTATGTCATTTTCTGTTGTCCTTAAAATGCTCCATCTTCTGTAATGGTGTAATTTTCTGCGTGAAATAGATGTCAAACACGTGTAAATGTATGACCGGTATAACTGCTAGTCGCAGACGTAAACTTACGATGTTTTGTGAGATAGGCCCCTGCATTCTATTTTGTGAATAGGTCGGGGGAGAGGGGGGGGGGCGGGGGGGGGTGCGGGGGGGGGTGTGCGAGGGGGGGGGTCGGGGAGGGCGAGGATGAACATTTTTCACGTAGGCTATAATATTTTTTACAATCCAAAATAAGGCCATTTATATACTTGTTCGGGAAAAACAAATTAAGATAAAAGGGTCCGTTAGGTTCATATTCGACCCCCATAACACTTCCACCCCAATCCCACCCTGAACAGGTCCATACCATGATGCGGCCGTGGGTTCTTACCAGATGTGATATGTTGTTTTCTGCCATGGTAAACTCTGAGACACTCTTAACGTCGTCGTACGGTAGAGTACTCACATATGTCTTGAAAGCTTGTAATTCTGCAATAAAGTTAAACTTTGCTTTGTTTAACGACACCACTAGAGCACAATGACTAGTTAATCGTCGACTACTGGATGTAAAAAAAAGAGGGTAATTCTGACATTAATTCATGAGAGGAAAGTAAGATACCATTAAAGCACATTGATTAAGTAATCATAGCTTATGAGAGAGAGAGAGAGAGAGAGAGAGAGAGAGAGAGAGAGAGAGAGAGAGAGAGAGAGAGAGAGAGAGAGACAGAGAGAGAGAGAGAGAGAGAGAGAGAGATTGAAAGAGACACAGAGCGAGCGAGAGAAGAAAGCGAGAGAGATAGACAGACAGACAGAGACAGAGACAAAGAGTAGAAAGATGTCTTAACTGAATTCTGGGCACGTAGCCATAAATGAGACAGTTTCTTTGTTTGACTGTTTTGGGGATTTTTTGTTTTTTGTTTTTGTTCGAGTTTGGGGTTTTTTTCAAAATAAGTTTTGTTTTTGTCCCGTGTAACAAGAACAAAGTTATGGTTGGCGGCCTTTAATCATTGCTTTACATTACATATTGTCCATTATTTTAACATACAGTTTTTCATATGTTATACATGCAATTACTCTAACGGACCGGCATCAGTGGCGTCGTGGTTAGGCCATCGGTCTACAGGCTGGTATGTACTGGGTTCGGATCCCAGTCGAGGCATGGGATTTTTAATCCAGATACCGACTCCAAACCCTGAGTGAGTGCTCCGCAAGGCTCATTGGGTAGGTGTAAACCACTTGCACCGACTAGTGATCCATAACTGGTTTAACAAAGGCCATGGTTTGTGCTATCCTGCCTGTGGGAAGCGCAAATAAAAGATCCCTTGCTGCTAATCGGAAAGAGTAGCCCATGTAGTGGCGACAGCGGGTTTCCTCTCAAAATCTGTGTGGTCCTTAACCATATGTCTGACGCCATATAACCGTAAATAAAATGAGTTGAGTGCGTCGTTAAATAAAACATTTCTTTCTTTCTTTTACTCTAACGGATGTACATATTTGTATAATACGAAAAATAATTTCTTTATGTGTGATATGATCAATTAAAAATCAAAACTTTAAAAAGAAGAATACAAAAACACTTACACCACTAGAGCACATTGATTTATTAATCATCGGCTATTGGGTGTCTAACATTGGTAATTTTGACATACAGTCTTAGGAAAGCCGCTACATTTGTTTTATTAGTAGCAATAAGGTATCTTTTATATGCACCATCACACAGACAGGAATCAAGGATAGCATTTATTCATTTCAACTTATTTTCGTTCTTATATCCAATTAAGGTTCAAGCACGCTGTCCCTGGCACACACCTCAGCTATCTGGGCGGTCTGTCCAGGACAGTGAGTTAGTTGTTAGTGGTTAGTAAGAGAGAAGAGGGTGTAGTGGTCTTACATTTACGCACTGAGTCGTTAAAACTCGCTCTGAGTGGGAGCCGGTACCGGGCTGCGAACCCTGTACCTACCAGCCTTATATCCGATGGCTTAACCACGACACTACCGAGGCTGGTCAAGGATAGCACATACCACGGCCTTTGATATACCAGTCGTGGGGCACTGGTTGGGAAGGAGTGGAAATTCAAACAGAGAATGGAACCACTGGTGTGGTTCGATCCTATGACGCAAGCACCTCAGGCGACCGCTATACCGACTGAACTTCCATATAGAATAAACTTACCATCCTTGTTGTAAACTGCGTAGCTGGACTTATTCTCATGACCGCAAAACTGGTTAGAATCACGGTCACACAGAAACTGACAGTTCGATTCATCGATAAAGGATGGACTCCCTAAGTTGCAGTAGCACTTGTTTGTCTGCAAAAAGAAAAAGGAGAAAGGAATACGGACGGAAGTCATAAGGGCCTGTACGACCGCCTTTATTTTGGTTTTGTTTTATTTTGTTTTACTTTTAGTTTTAGTTTTAGTTTGTTTTGTTTTGTTGTTGTTGTTTTTTTAGTTTGGTTTAGGTTTGTTTTGTTTTTGTTTTGTTTTGTTTTTGTTTAGTTTTTTAGTTGTTGTTTTTTTTTTGGGGGGGGGGGGGTTGTGGGGTTTTTTTTTTTTTTTTTTTGCTTTTTTTTTTTTCGGTTTTTTTTTTTTTTTTTTTTAATTTTTTTTTTTTATGTTTGTTTAATTTATGTTTTTGTTTTTTTTAGTTTAGTCTTTACTTTAGTTTTTAGTTTAGTTTTTAGTTTAGGTTTGTTTTGTTTTGTTTTTGTTTTTGTTTTTGTTTTATTTTATTTGTTTGTTGTTTTTTTGTGTTTTTTTGTTTGTGTTTTTTTCTTCTTTTTTTCTGGTTTGTTTAGTTTTTAGTTTAGTTTTTAGTTTAGGTTGTTTTGGGTTTTTTGTTGCCTATGTTTAAAGTCAGGAGTCTTGTATATCAAAGCCATCGAACCACATTACATTAATATTATGTCCCCCACCCCATTGCAAAACCTCACCCCACTGCAAAACCTCACCCCATTGCAAAACCCCACCCCACTGTAAAACCCCACCCCATTGCAAAACCCTACCCCATTGCAAAACCCCACCCCATTGCAAAACCCCAGATTTGCCCCTGCAACATTTTGTTTAACGATGCTTCAGCACATTTTAATTGACGACAATTTGGAAAGGAAAGGACTATGTTTTGTAACGACACTACTTAACACTTTTAGCGTTCTAGTCTAGTAGCTTATATCGAAATATACTTGAATTATTTAAAGTGTGAGAAACTAAATGTGAACATTTGCGTACTGGGTTTTAACTACTTTTCATATAAAAGCAGGACACAGCGAGTCACTCGTGATTGAGGCTGCCATCTTGATTTTTCAAAATGGCAGCCGTCAATTTTTTTTTTTTAAATGTCAATATTTTGGCCGTGGTATGTGCTATCCTGTCTATGGGATGGTGCATATAAAAGATCCCTTGCTGCTAATCGAAAAGAGTAGCACATGAAATGGCGACAGCGGGTTTCCTCCCTCAATATCTGTGTGGTCCTTAACCGTATGTCCGACGTCATATAACTGTAAATAAAATGTGTTGAGTGCGTCGTTTAATTAACCATTTCCTTCCTTCCTTGATTTAAATTGGTAATTTCGTGTTTTTACACCCAAGAAATTCAATAAATATGATATCAATGATATATATTTGGGAGTTTTTACACTTAATGCCAAGGTGTTGGATTTTTAAAATCACCAAAATGTCATGACCGTTTGACCTCTGGTGAACTAATTATTAAACCAATTTGTATATATCGTATATCAGTGTGTAGAGTAGTTTCATGTAACCATTTTGAGTTGTTATTTGTGTGGCTATGTTCCTTGGTGGCAAAGTTACGATACATTTTGTTTTCCCTACCCTCAAAATATTGTACAAGAATTTGTCCACGCCTCAGGGGCGGGACGTAGCCCAGTGGTAGAGCGTTCGCTTGATACGCGATCGGTCTAGGATCGATCCGCGTCGGTCGACCCATTGGGCTATTTCTCATTCCAGCCAGTGCTCCACAACTGGTGTAACAAAGGCCGTGGTATGTACTATCCTGTCTGTGGGATGGTGCATATAAAAGATCCCTTGCTGCTAATCGAAACGAGTAGCCCATGAAGTGGCGACAGCGGGTTTCATATCTCAATAATATATCTGTGTGGTCCTTAACCATATGTTCGACGCCATATAACCGTAAATAAAATGTGTTGAGTGCGTCGTTAAATAAAACATTTCCTTCCTTCTTCCTCAATATCTGTGTCAGATAAATATGTCGCGTCGCATGCGTCCGGTTAGGATACTGCAATGGAAATCAATGACTTCTAAAATAAATCTGTCGCGTCGCGCGCGTGCAGTTAGGATGCGGCAATGGAAATTAATGATTTCTAACATAATCGCTCGCATCGCTCGCGGCCGGTTAGGATACAGCTTTAGGATACAGCTTTACAGATTATTTTAGAAAGCATTGATTTCAATTTCTGTATCCTAACTGGACGCGTGCGATGCGACACATTATCCGTCGCGCCGTACGCGTTTGGTTAGGATACGGCGATTCAAATCAATGATTTCTAAAATAATCTTTCGCATCGCTCGCGTTGATCGTGGCCTGTTAGGATACAGCGTTATTCGTCGCGCCGTGCGCGTGCGATTAGGATACTGCGATTCAAATCAATGATTTCTAAAGTAATCGTCGCGTCGCTTGCGTCCGGTTAGGATACAGCTTAAAGCTCTATCCTAACCGACCGCGAGCACCCTAACCGCATGCGCGCGTCGCGACAGATTTATAGGTCGCGTCGCACGCGTGCGGTTAGGATACTGCAATTGAAATCAATGATTTCTAAAATAATCGCTCGCGTCGCTCGCGGCCGGTTATGATACAGCTTTATTAATTAATAATTATTTGGTTCTTACCTGTATTGCGAATAGTCCCGAACATATGGCGAAACATTGGTCGACGTTCATTGGTACAGTCGTAGGTTGTTCAGATGAAGACACAGTAGCACAACCCTTATAGCCAGTTGCTGAAATAGTATACACGTTGAAAATTAGGAAAGGAAAGGAATATGTGTTTAGTGACGTCACAGCCTTTGTTACACCAGTCGTGGAGCACTGGCTGGAACGAGAAATAGCCCAATGGCTCCATCGACGGGGATCGATCCCAGACCGACCGCGCATCAAGCAAACGCTTTACCACTGGGCGACATCCCGTCCTCATTAGACCTGAAATGCGCACGGAATTGTTAATTAAAGTTAGGGCTTTCTGGTCAAAACCGATACCTCCCACTTAACTGTCACTGTTCTGTCTAAAACCAAACATGTCAACATGTTCTCCAGAAAGATTTTAAAGGCTCAGTCCGCTTGCAATCACAAGTTCACTGTTGCCTCATAAAAAGGGGCCAGTCAAATATTACGTAACGCTCGGGGTGGTGGTGGGGGGGGGGGGGGGGGGGGGGTAGGATTTAGGTCCAGTATGTTTTCTTAAGTAGTGGTTTTGGGATCAGTGAGATGTCCTCTACGAAATAGCAGAACAGAACAGAACAGAACAGAAATTTATTACAACCAGGCCGTTAGGCAACGGCATATGGGGAAACATGAATAATTACATAATATAATATGTGACAAGACAGAACAGGGTTTACAGGAGAACATTAAATAGTAAATAATATAGTATATGAATAATTAAATTATATAAATACATGTATACAGAAATACGAGTGGACATAACAAAAATACATATATACAATAAGTCAATAATATTAGATATAGTAGAATAATTGAAGTTCATTATATAATTTGTTATACATGTACTAGTATATTTCGATTTATTAAAATAGGGATATCATATTTAACTGGAGTGATGTGGTATATGTTGATACAAATAGCTATAGTCTTTTAAATGTATCATTAATTTCTTTAATTAATTTGCTGACTTTTCTTAGGACACCTATTTTATTACTAGTCATTAACTCTTTAAATTTTAGAGTACTGGGGTTCACATAATAATTTTGTTTTAGGAGTGTTTTTCGAGACTTAGTAAAGAAGGCACAAGTGAATAGATAATGAAGTGTGCATAACCTATTTTTTACTGGTGTATTATTCCACCGTCCTATTTCAGTCGAGAGATAATGATTTGATGTTCTAAATTTAAGAATAATTATCCATATTTTTTCAGGCATTATGGTGAGATTTTTTTTTTTAATTAGCTGATTTTTAAAAAATTTATAAGTTTTTCCTCTAGACGATGATGCAATGTTATTGTTCCACATTTGAAGGTACTGGTCATGCTGTCTCAATTTGATATATTCAAGAAGTTGGGTTTTTTTTGTTGAAAATCTTCGAGACAACCATATATCAGTCATACCTAGGTTGTCAAATAATTGTTTGATATGTTGAATCCAAGTGTAGTTGTGTCCATTTACGGATGAGTCCTGTAACATAAATGCATGCAATAGAAAGGATAGTTTTGTTTGTTTTCCTGATACAATTGTGGCCCAGAAATTTACCATTCATTGTTGAATAATTACTCTAATCGGTCTACGTCCTAGTTCTCCGTATAACATAAATATCGGTGTACCTTTTTTAACAGGGAGCAGGCGTCTCATGAAATGTATGTGTATGTTTTCAATGATGTCAGTGTTTTCATAACCCCATAATTCACATCCATACAGAAGAATAGGTAATACCATTGTGTCAAACAATTTTAACTTACATTCTATTGATAGATTGTTATCTTTAGATTTAGATAAAACGAAATACATTGCTTTTGTAGCTTGTTGGGATAAAAAAATTCTTGTTGTGTTGAACTTGTTTTGCTTATTAAAAGTTAAACCTAAGTATTTATATTCTTTAACGTTTTCGAGAACCTTATTTCCGATGGTAAATGTTTTCTTGTAATCATTGGTTGTGCCATTAAAAATTAATATTTTTGTCTTGTTGATATTGATTTTAAGCTTCCATTTATTACAATAATTGTGAAACATGTTACGGGTATGTTGTAAATCAAGTGGGTTCGTCGCTAGGAGGGCTGTGTCGTCCGCATATGTCATGGAAAGCAAACAAATCCAAGCTTCAAGAAATATATCGAGATCATCGATAACAGGAGAAACTCCAATGCAGTTTTGGCTAAGAAGATACGTTTCTATGTCATTTAAGTATAACGAAAATAGGAAAGGTGACAAATTTTCACCTTGATGCACGCCGATGTTACATGAGAATAGTTCCGAGTATATATTGTCAGTGCAAATGCAAGATTTAAAGGTGCTCAATCATAGATTTAGTGGGCCTTATTTCTCTAAATATGGATTATAAATGACAATTACATTAATTTGGAATACCAAACCTCGCTATGGTATCACCCAAAACATTTTAATTGAACCATGACTGAGGGAATCCCATGACAACCTGTGAGCAGAATCATTTTTAAAAATTGGAACTCTTTTATTAGGAGTAAAACATACAACAAAACCGAGTGTTGATGAGGCTATATATATATACGACAGCCGTGTAAAGTACCTTTGAATTGTATATACAGTGCACGGCCGCCGTAGAAACTTTAAAATAATTTAAAATATATTATTTCTTGAAAACCACTCCCCCCTAAAAAAAGAAGAAAAAAAAGAAGGCGAATAGGCCTACTCTGAAATAAAATAATAAATAGTTGGAACATAAACTCACGATTTTTGTTTATTATTATTATTTTTTTTTTTATTATTTTTTTTTTATTTTTTTATATTGTTTTTATTATATTGTTTTTATTATTGGTTTTGTTTTGTTTTTATTTTATTTTTATTTTTGTTTGTTTGTTTTTTTTTTTTTTTTTTTTTTTGTTGTTGTTTTTTTGGGGGGGGGTGTTTTGGGGGGTTTTTTACGGAGCTATCGTACACAGGACCACTGCGGGCGCGTGTGCAGGAATTTTAGCAAGGGGTGTCTAGACTGAGGTGAGCAACGTTTATAGGGGGTGACACGCTCCGCCGGACATTTATCGGGAAAAAAACCAGAAAACAAAATTTGCTTAAGCAGGGGATGCAGCAAGCGATTATTATTACTATTATTTATTTATTTTTTATTTTTTATTATTTTTTTTTTGGGGGGGGGGATGAGTGGGGAGCGAGGGTTATTTTGTTGTTTAATTTGTTTGTTGTTGGTTTTTTGTTTGTTTGTTTTTGTTTTTGTTTTTTTACGGAGCTCCGTACACAGTACCACTGCAGACACATGTGTAGGGATTTTAGCATGGGGAGGGGGTCTACACGGAGGCGAGCGAAATTTACGGTGAGGGGTCGAGACATGTTCCCCGAAAAAAAAAATTGCTTGTACAAGGAGATGGGTATGTGCCTGCACAATCTAATTAAAATTAGCTCCACTGGTTAATTACCGTTACCTGTGGATCTAACAGCACCCCGTTGGAGCTCATGTCCAGTTGACCTTTCATTCGACTAATCAAAACCTTACTTGCAAAATCATGCCAGTGATTTGAAAAGAATTTGAAAATATTCGGGATTATGCCGAGGGTATACGAAATGATTTGGGTGAAGTACGAAGTACGCCGGAAACTAATTTCAATATAAAATTTTATATAAAATTTCGAAAAAATACCGTGATGGTATAGCCATAAAATCTGTTTATACTAGTATACAATCCAGAGTTTATTACTGCACTTTCCCCCCTGTTTTTTAATGTTAAAACTGACTAACAAGTTCGCCTATTGCATAAATAGTATCGCCGGATATTTTTAGAATTTGTATGCTCCCGAATAACGCTAAAAACGGCGAAGTGTAATTGGTCGCTATTTAAATTGTTATTTATAGATGAAATGTCACCTGGACATGGGAGTCCACGCAATGCTGTTAGATCTACTGGCAGACCAGTAGAGCTAATTTTAATCAGATTGGTGCCTGTACAGACAAAAAACATTGTGGCACAATTAGTTTTGCTTAATACACAACATAATGTCCTGCGTTACTAGAAAATGAAGCCTTGTCTATTTGTTTACTAGTATGTTGACCACAATGTCACGTCAATAAAATTTACCTCATTGATCTCATTATTTCATTATGTACATCTAATTTGCAGTTATCAAAATTTCGAACGTAAAAATATGGCTTGTGCCCCCTCCCGTATATATATCTGCAGGCCCCCCCCCCCCCCCCCCCCATACCCCCTATCGACTGCTGTTGCATTCAGCAAACACATTGTAAATATTTACTTTCATAGCGCCATACCCAAAACAAAATTTCAGGCAGAAACACTGGGTACATGTAGGTGTCTATGGAAAACGTACACAAAAGGGTCCGCTTGATTCATATTCAACTCCCATTCCCCTGTTTGTACTTAGTATGTATTCCTCTTGTTCCAAGTGGTTTGGCAATATGGATCAATCAAATACTTATTTACCGCCTATATACATTTTTGCTGTATTTATAGGCTGCCTTCGTTTGCGGAGGCCATATACACGGCTGTCGTATATATAGCCACTTCGTATATAAACACTGTCTAGTTCACAGTATTCCTTAAAAATGTGATAATTCCTATTCCATGCCAGTTGTAATTACCCATGGGGTTATGGCATATTTTATATAATAAATGTTTTTGACAAACTGAAAACTGAATGCGGTGTTTAGGTGTTTAGATTTTTCCGCGTACAACAAACGATAAATTTATCTGTACATGCAAAGGCCTAACTAGTCAGATCGTCGTTTTTTAAAATGCTTCTGTTGCTAAAATAAATTAATGTATAAGCTTATTATCATTCAGTACATGTTTATATATTTTTTTTAATAACTTATTTTCATTGTTTTTCTTTCGATTTACCCTACGTCGCAGAGGACGGTCAATCGTTCTCGTTACACGGGCTTGGCAAATCGTTTTGACGTTGCGGTTATTCGGTGGGGGGGGGGGGGGGGGGGGGGGGGGGGGGGGGGGGGTGCCCATCACGTGACTACAAAAATAATACGTCACACCTCTTCGCTCCAAATAGCCGTTATTTTTTCCTGAATTATGGACCGTTGACATAATTCAATTATTTTTACAAAATATCAGTAATTAGTGGGTTATGGTAGTTATGTAGATGGTTAAATAAAGTAATTTTAGCGACAAATCAAATGTATATATTTTTAAGGTAATACTTTGTTAGGTCATTAATTAGGTCAACCATCCGTGACTGAGCGCCTTTAATACCTTGATATATTTGGTTACCTTTTGGATGGAACTTTCACAACAATTAAATCACTAATAAGCATTGGACCTCTTTTTAAGTGCACTTTACCGCCAGATTTTTTTTCTTAAATTGGTAAATCTGAATCGGGTGAGCACACTATACATTTTACATTTGGTTCCAAGGATGGAACTTTCACAACAATTAAATCCCTAATTAGCACTAATTAGAGTCGTTCTCAAAACATTTTTCCTTAAGTAGTGGATTTGGGCTCAGTGAGATGTCCTCCAGAAAAAATCAGGTAAACATACTAAATGTAAACCATGGTTCACAAAAGATTGTAAATCTGCTAGACAGAATTATCACAAAGCTAAACGATTATATAAGAAATATGGTTCTGTTATTTTTAAAAATGAAGTAACATAAACAGAATGTAAATATAAGAAAGTACTAGACAAAAGCTTACGGTCTTACAGAATTAGCATGAAGAATAAATTAAAAAGATTAAGATCATCTAATCCAAAAGATTACTGGAAAATATTAAATTCTAATAAAAATACCAATGAGAACAAGAACAATATTGATATCAATACATTGTATGATTATTTTAAGAAACTGAATTCTAATAACGGTGTCAACGAAGAATGTAGACTTGATAATATTATGCCAAATATGGATTATACAAATAATGAACTTAACAGGCCTATCACAGGTGAAAAAATAAAATGTTGCATAATGAAAATGAAAAACAACAAATCATCTGGGAATGACCTGATCATCAATGAATACATCATTTCAACGTGTGATATTTTGTTACCATTTTATGTTACATTGTTTAACATTATATTTGATACTGGAATAATTCCTATTGCTTGGCTGGATGGAAATATAATCGCTATATATAAGCAAAAAGGTGATCAGCTTGATCCGAGAAATTACCGACCTATTACATTGCTAAGTTGTTTCGGAAAATTATTTACATCTGTAATTAATAATAGACTTACGGTATTCTCTGCTCAAGTTGAATTACTACAAGAAAAAATCAGTTTGGTTTCCGACAAGGTTACTCTAGAACTGATACTATTTTTGTATTATATACATTATTAGAATTACTAAAAGGAACAAAGAAAAACATGTACTGTGCTTTTATTGACTTTGAAAAAGCATTTGACTCTGTATGGCGTATTGGTTTATGGCAAAAATTATTAAGTTGTGATATTAATGGAAAATGTTTCAGAATAATATTTAATATGTATGACGGTATCAAATCTAGAATTGTACACAATGGCTGTAAATCTGAATATTTTCTATGTAATATTGGTGTACGACAAGGAGAAAATTTGTCACCTTTTTTATTTTCATTATATTTAAATGATTTAGAAACATTTTTAGCTACAAAAAATAGCAAAGGTATCGAATTAGTAACAAATCCACTTGAGAAAGATCTTAATGTATATCTTAAGTTATTCGTGTTACAATATGCTGATGACACTGTACTACTAGCTGAAACAGCAGATGACTTACAACATCAACTAGATTGCTTTCAAGTATACTGTGAAACATGGAAACTTAAAGTTAATGCAGCCAAGACTAAAATTTTGATTTTTTTTCAAGAAGTAACTCAAAAACAAAAAAGAATAAATTTACATATAATAATAAAAACTTATAAATCTGGGTCATTCACAAATGCTAAGAAAGATCTAATCAATCGAGCCTCAAAGTCTATGTTTGCTGTATTACAAAAATGCAGACAGTTCAATTTATCAATCGATTGTCAATTAGACCTGTTCGACAGGATTGTAAAACCTATATTATTATATGGATGTGAAATATGGGGCTTCAGTAATTTAGATATCATTGAACGATTACACCTCAAGTTCTGCAAATATATATTATGTGTTAATAAGTCGACACCAAGCTTTATGATTTATGGTGAATTAGGTAGAGACCCACTGTCTATTAGTGTTAATGTTAGAATGATTACATACTGGGCAAATGTTGTTAATAGTAGAAAATCCAAATTGTCTGGTATATTATACATGTTGGCATCATATAACCATAACGTCAATGCTATACCATGTACTTGGTTATCCTTTATAAAACGTATATTAGATGAATGTGGTTTATGTAATATATATTCATGTACACAGGTGGATGCTTTGTGGTTAAAACATGCAGTTAAACGAATACTATGTGACCAGTACTTAAAAAATGAAATAGTGATAAATTTGATTCATCAAAAGGTATTAACTACAGAATGTTCAAGCATGAATTTAAATTAGAAAATTATTTGTTGAAACTCTCAACAAAAAATGCTAGAATTCTTTGTAAATTTAGAACTGGAAATGTCAGACTTCCTATTGAAATCGGTAGATGGTTTAATATTGAGAGAGAAAACAGAATATGTCACTTGTGCAACACTGATGTTGGTGATGAGTTTCACTATATTTTTAAATGTACGTCTTTATCTACTGATCGAAATGTGTATATACCTAGTTACTATACCAATAGAGCAAGTACAACAAAAAAAAATCACTTTTGTGTAAACTATGTAAATATTTGCAAAGTGTCATTGAGAGGGTCAGTCTTCCGGGATAATATTACTTAAATATTATGTCCATTACCACTACAGAAAACACTTTGTAACTTATTTTGTTTATATTTTCTCCATACTGCACTCGGTGCAGTTTATGAGAATAAAATTCTTGTCTTGTCTTGTCTAACAAGTAGCAAAGGAATTTTGGATGGAACTTTCACAAGAATTAAATCCCAGTTTGGGGATAATTTCAGTAGCGCCCCCCCCCCCCCCCCAGTTACCCCCGCACTATATTTACTTAAGAATTGGGTTTCTGTAGTCATTTGGGGTCCCTCTACACCTCATCCACCTCAAACCTGTTGGAACTCTCGCAACAATTAAATCTCACTTGGCTCCCACACTAAATCGACTTACGTCTTGTTGGCAAATTCTGCGCCATGATCCCAATATTGACGGCGATCTTCAGGCCATTGAATAGACTGGTGTCCGAGAAATAGTGCCGCGGATTAAAAATGGCTACCGCTATCTTGTTACTGTCGACGATCCGTACTGCCAAACCGCCTTGGCTGAAATATTCGATAGGTATGTTTGTGTATGAATAAAATTAAATTAAATTAAAACAAAATTCGTCCATTCATCCATCCATTTAAATGCTCGTACGCCCGATCGCACACACACACACACACACACACACACACACGTTCATCAACACGCATCCATTTGAGGGGCGAGACGTAGTAGCCCAGTGGTAAAGCGCTCGCTTGATGCGGACGGTTTGGGATCGATCCACGTCGGTGGCCCCATGGGGCTATTTTTCATTCCAGTAATGTTTGATTTCAAAGATATAAAAACGGTCCTAATAGTGAAAAATACGCTGTAGTGTTTAAAATAAAGGGTATGGCACTTTAACTTATAGAAAGGTAAACCGTCTTGGCTTGTTGCAAGACTGAACCAGATTGTCCAACGAAAGAAGGAAGGAAATGGTTTATTTAACGATACACTCGGCACATTTTATTTACGGTTATATGGCGTCGGACATATGTTTAAGAACCACACAGATATTGATGGAGGAAACTCGCTGTCGCAACGTCATGGGCTACTCTTTTCGATTAGCAGCAAGGGATCTTTTATATGCCCCATCCCATAGACAGGATAGCACATACCACAGCCTTTGGTGTTCCAGTCGTGGTGCACTGGCTGGAGCGGGAAATAGCGCAATGGGCCCACTGACGGGGGGGTCGATTCCAAACCGACCGCGCATCAAGCGAGCGCTATACCACTGGGCTACGTCTCGCCTCTACTTTCCAGTGATGTTGAGAATCTATGTGAGTTATCTGTGACAGAATGTCAATTATTTATTATTTATGACAATGAAAAGTAGGTCTTGGTGACCTAGCTAGTAATAACAGAAGGTGTATTATTTAAATCCATAAAAAAGTAGGTCGCGGTGACCTAGTAATGGTACGCCCACCCACCACAATGCGATGGTGGTGTGTGATTTTGAATTAGTGGCTTAGACGGAAAAGTTGGAAGTTTTATATAAGTAAGTCACGGTGACCTAGTTATGGTACGCGACATACTGCCATCCCAAGGTTTGATGAACCTCTGCCAATTAATAAGGAAGATATGGCCCGGAAAAGAAAGGTTTACGGACAGACGTACTGGTAGACGTACGGACGTTCAGATGGATGGAATGACGGAATGACGGGCATACAGAAGGACGGACGAACGCTGTACATCAACGATTTGCGCATCAGATTGAAATCAGCTCCATGAGTCTATAACTATTACCTATGGTACCTCTAGATCTGATTTCGCTCAGATTGAAGTTGCCATCGTCACACACACACGCGCGCGCGCACCCGCACATCCCTTCTGGGTAAGGTTCTTCACAAATTTACGTGTCACGCTGACTTATTGAGACATTGCTTCCCATCACGAAGACAAACTTATGCGTCAAGCTGACTTATTGAGACATTGCCTCCCATCACGAAGACAAACTTATGCATCAAGCTGACTTATTCAGACATTCCTCCCATCACGATGACAAACTTACGCGTCAAGCTGACTTATTGAGACATTCCTCCTATCACGAAGACAAACTTACGCGTCAAGCTGACTTATTGAGACATTCATTCCATCACGAAGACAAACTTACGCGTCAAGCTGACTTATTGAGACATACTTTCCATCACGAAGACAAACTTACGCGTCAAGCTGACTTATTGAGACATTCATTCCATCACGAAGACAAACTTACGCGTCAAGCTGACTTATTGAGACATTCATTCCACCACGAAGACAAACTTACGCGTCAAGCTGACTTATTGAGACATTCATTCCACCACGAAGACAAACTTACGCGTCAAGCTGACTTATTGAGACTTCATTCCACCACGAGACATTCGTCAAGCTGACTTATTGAGACATTCCTCCCACCACGAAGACAAACTTACGCGTCAAGCTGACTTATTGAGACATTCCTCTCACCACGAAGACAAACTTACGCGTCAAGCTGACTTATTGAGACATTCCTCCCACCACGAAGACAAACCTACGCGTCAAACTGACTTATTGAGACATTCCTCCCATCACGAAGACAAACTTACGCGTCAAGCTGACTTATTGAGACATTCATTCCACCACGAAGACAAACTTACGCGTCAAGCTGACTTATTGAGACATTGATCCACCATGAAGACAAACTTACGCGTCAAGCTGACTTATTGAGACATTCATTCCACCACGAAGACAAACTGACGCGTCAAGCTGACTTATTGAGACATTCATCCTATCACGAAGACAAACTTACGCGTCAAGCTGACTTATTGAGACATTCATTCCACCACGAAGACAAACTTACGCGTCAAGCTGACTTATTGAGACATTCCCTCCCATCACGAAGACAAACTTACGCGTCAAGCTGACTTATTGAGACATTCATTCCACCACGAAGACAAACTTACGCGTCAAGATGACTTATTGAGAAATTGCCTCCCATCACGAAGACAAACTTACGTGTCAAGCTGACTTATTGAGACATTCATACCATCATGAAGACAAACTTACACGTCAAGCTGACTTATTGAGACATTCCTCCCATCACGAAGACAAACTTACGCGTCAAGCTGACTTATTGAGACATTCATTCCATCACGAAGACAAACTTACGCGTCAAGCTGACTTATTGAGACATACATCCCACCACGAAGACAAACTTACGCGTCAAGCTGACTTATTGAGACATTCGTCCCAGCAAGAAGACAGAAGGTTTTGAATTTGCCCGGCTCTGGTATTGTACAGTTCTGCAGTGTCAGTAATTCATCCCCTTGTTTGTTATACAGCACCATTTCCACCTGAGAGAGGAAAGGAAAGGAATGTATCAACACGTTTTAAACCGCGGCTATTGGTGTCTAGCATTATGGTCATTTTAATACTGTGTTGAGAGAAATATATAATCGATATTGCACATTTAATTTTTTTTTTTTTTTTTAAATGAACGAATGAATGATCAGGTAATAAAATATAATAATAGGCGAGAATGACCTTTAATTTTGTTTACTAAAACGAAATATTAAACGATCATGTAATAAAATATAATATAGTGGAGATTGCACCTTTAAAAATACTTATTGAACGAACGATAAAATAATCAAATATACCTGATACACTCGACATTTAAATACATTTACTGAAGTGAACGAATGAATGATCAAACAATAAAATGTAACAAACTAGAATGCACCTTTTAAAAATACTTATATAGAAATGAACGAATGAATTATCTGACATTATCGGGTACCAGACGTCACTAACACGATAATCGGATTGCGATACTTACATCGCTCACACGATAATCGGTGACAATATCATAATCGGACTATGACGCTTACGTCACTAACCAATAATCGGACTGAGATACTTACATCGCTCACACGATAATCGGTGACAATATCATAATCGGACTATGACACTTACGTCAGAACAGAACAGAACAGAACTTTATTTCACTCAGGCCGCTATTCAGCGGCATATGAGGTACATTAACAATAATTATATGACAGTGACAAGATGGGGTTTACAGGAGAAAATTTACATGTACAATATCAAAACAAAAAATTTCTAATAATAATAATAATACAAAATGAAATATATTTCTAATAGTAATAATCTATCCATATACACACATATATATATATATATACATATATATACATATATATACATATATACACACATATACATACATACATACATATATATATATATATATATATATATATATATATATATATATATATATATATATATATATATATATATATATATGCAAACATGGATAGTAGTAGTCGGAATAAGACAGCATAAGCTTGGGAGACAATTCTTTTTAAGGTTTACCGAATTTATCCGTAATTTCTTTTATTAATTTGCACAACTTTTTTAGAAGACTTATTTTGTCATGTGTCATTAGTTGTTTAAATTTCAGCATATTGGGTTTGTTATAATAATATGGCTTTAACAATTTTTTTCGGGAGTTATTAAAGAAAGAGCATGTAAGTAGATAGTGAAATTCGTCTCCGATGTCATTTTTGTTACATAGTGTACATAGTCTGCTTTCTACTGGGGTGTTGTTCCATCGTCCTGTTTCGATTGGTAAGTAATGGTTTGATGTTCTAAATTTTAGTAACGTAGTCCAGGATATTTGTGGTAATTTTATAATATATTTTTCTAATGTTAGGTGTTCTTTAAATGTGGTGTACATTTTACCCCTTGATGATGAAGCTATGTCGCTATTCCATTGTTGTAGGTACTGATCGTTTTGTCTTAGTTTAACGTGATGAATAAGTAGTGGTATAGATGAAAAGGTTTGTGACATCCAAATACTGGTCATACCTAGTTGGTTAAATATATTTTCCACATGTTTTATCCACTTATAATTATATCCAGATATGTTAGAGTCGTGTAACATTAGTTTATACAATAAGAAGGATGTTTTTGTTTGTTTTCCAGAAACAATTCGGGCCCAGATACTTATCATCCTTTGCTGGATAATTAATTTAAGGGGTTTTCTTCCAAGTTCACCGTATATCATGAATAGTGGGGTTCCTTTCCTTACTGATAGTCACTAACACAATAATCGGACTGCGGTCCTTACATCGCTCACACGATAATCCGTGACAATATCATAATCGGACTATGACACTTACGTCAGTAACACGATAATCTGTGACAATAACATAATCGGAGTATGATACTTACGTCAGTAACACGATCATCTGTGACAATATCATAATCAGACTGCGATACTTACATCGCTCACATCATAATCGGTGACAATATCATAATCGGAGTATGACACTTACGTCACTAACACGATAATCTGTGACAATATCATAATCGGACTGTGACACTTACGTCACTAACACGATAATCTGTGACAATATCATAATCGGAGTATGATACTTACGTCACTAACACGATAATCTGTGACAATATCATAATCGGAGTATGATACTTACGTCACTAACACGATAATCTGTGACAATATCATAATCGGGCTGTGATACTTACGTGACTAACACGATAATCGGTGAGATTATCGAGAACCGGATTGCGATATGTACATGGCTAACACAATAATAGGACTGCAATACTTACGTTGCTAACACGATAGTCGGTGACAGTATCATAATCGGACTGTGATACTTACTTCACCAACACGATAATCTGACTGCGATACTTAATCGCTCACACGATAATCGGTGACAATATCATAATCGGACAGTGATACTTACATCACTAACACAATAATCGGACTGCGGTCCTTACATCGCTCACACGATAATCGGTGACAATATCGTAATCGGACATGTACATGGCTGACACAATAATTGGACTGCAATACTTACTTTGCTAACTCGATAGTCTATGCAATATCATAATCGGACTATGACACTTACGTCACTAACACGATAATCGGACTGCAATACTTACACATCGCTCACACGATAATCGGTGACAATATCATAATCGGACTATGACACTTACGTCACTAACACGATAATCGGACTGCAATACTTACACATCGCTCACACGATAATCGGTGACAATATCATAATCGGACAGCGATACTTACATCACTAACACAATAATCGGACTGCGGTCCTTACATCGCTCACACGATAATCGGTGACAATATCGTAATCGGACAGTGATACTTACATCACTAACACAATAATCGGACTGCGGTCCTTACATCGCTCACACGATAATCGGTGACAATATCGTAATCGGACTGTGATACTTACGTCACTAACACAATAATCGGACTGCGGTCCTTACATCGCTCACAAGATAATCGGTGACAATATCATAATCGGACGATGACACTTACGTCACTAACACGATAATCGGACTGCGATACTTACATCGCTTATGCGATAATCGGTGAGATTATCGAGAATCGGACTGCGATAGTCTCCTTTCCACATGTGGTCGGTAATGAGGTCGGATTCGTCTTCCAGACAGTCGTTGACGCCGACGAGTATGTTTTGAGGTCCCGTCCATATTTGACTGGGGTCGTATCGACCATAGCGTCGAACAAACAACAGGGTCTTCAGTTCACACAGCGCGGGGGTTGCTGAAAAAAAAACCCAAATGAATGTTTAGAATAGACGTCCTAAACAAGGGTGCGTGGCAGAGACATACTCCCCCCAATCCCAAATATATTATTTTTTCGGGATTTTTTTATATTTTTTATTATTATTATTATTGGGTTGCTCTCTTTTGGAGTTGGTCATGTTCCTCTTTTTCCTTACCACACGCCCCCTCCAACATATTTCCTGGATCCGCCCCTGTGAGGGTGCATGGGGGTGTTATGGCCAGGGAAGTAGATACACTTGTATAAATGGTCCTAAAATGAATTCTACTTAGTGGGACATCTAGGTATTTACCAATTACGAACATCTACTTCCCGGCACTAGATTTTCATATACTTACCATTTGTGACACCCAATAGCCGATGTGTATTTTGTGATGGGGTGTCGTTAAACATTCATTCATTCATTCATTCATTCATTCATTCATTCATTCATTCATGCATTCATTCCCGGTACTAGTTAATTGCCCCATTACACGTTTGTCGGTGTGTGCAGTCAAAAGGTAAAGACGAGCTGATACTGTATCACAGTACAGTTACATAATGAGTATTAATCATAAATAAACTAATAATATAAATAATATACTTAGTCCATGTGTTGAGACCATAAATTTGACTAGTTCATACCATCCTAAGACACCAAACGTAACTTCTGGTTTTTTTTGGAATACATATTGAACCATTCTCATCTAATTAAAGAGACATTCCTGAGTTTGCTGTATTGTAAGATGCTTCTGACTAATAAAATATTTCTACGATTAAACTTTTTTGGAATATCAGTGTCTGTATATTCAATGTGTTTCTGGTCGTCTTAATATTTGTAAGAAGGCCAAATTGGATTTTGTCTTCAAATAATTTCATACGTACGAAAAAAAAATATTTTAGGAAATAAAATTAAATTTAACCTAGTAAAAATATTAGAACGATTAGAAACACGTTTAATATACAGCCACTAATATTTTAAACAGAAAAAAAAAAATATTTGATATGTAATTACAATCGTTAAAAAGTCTCTGTTAGTGGATAACATCTTAAAAATTGCAGCAAACTCAGGAATGTCCCTTTAAGGCATTGCTACATGATTTTAATCCAAGACGGCCAGAACTGTACCAGCTAGAACAAAAATAACAATTTATCGCATTTTATACCAACCAGTATTTCGCAATACCAACCTTGCTTTTTGTATTATTATTTCCAGTTGCTACCTTTATATAAATGATGGTCCTAATTGATATATACATTATCATTGATTTTGTCGACCAAGCTAATTTATGTTGCAAAATGTAATAGTGCGACGCTAACATTACTAGTATGGTAATATGCTTCAGTTATACCTGCAAATGATCTGCTATATATTCACAGGATTCCAATAACGACATAAATATTGCTTATTGTTTATATATGTTTTATAATATTGTATATAAATCTACTACTACTGCTACTGCTGCTGCTGCTACTACTACTACTACTACTACTACTACTGCTGCTGCTGCTGCTGCTACAACTACTACTACTACTACTACTACCACTACTACTACTACTACTACTACTACTACTACTACTACTACTACTACTACTACTACTACTACTACTACTACAAGAACATGTAAATCAATTAGACCCGTACTACCGGTTACCGGTACTACCCAAAATACGTTTTTTCTATTTCAGTGGACGACACCCATGGGAGCAATGTTCCTTGAACACTGGTAATACCCATTAACCCTCCCGGTTAAAAGGCAAAGAAAAAACCCAAACGAAAACAAACAAACAAAAAATAAAACAAAATAAAACAAAATAAAACAAAACAAAATATAATAAAATATAATAAAATAAAATATAAAATATAATAAAATAAAAAAATTTAAAAAACAAAACAAACCAAAACAAACCAAACATAAAGAATAACATAATTTAAAATATAAAATTAAAAATTTAAAAATTTAAAAAAAAAAATTAAAAATTAAATTTTGTTTAAATAATATTAAAAAAAAAAAAAAAAAAAATATATATATATATATAAAATAAAATAAAATAAAATATAAAATAAAAAAATTTTTTTTTAAAATAAAAAAAAATAATGAATGAAATGAAATGAAATGAAATGAAATGAAATGAAATAAAATAAAATAAAAATAAGACAAGACAAGACAAGACAAGACATAACAAACAAAAAACAAACAAAACAAAACAAAACAAACGACCAGACACCCATTGAATATACAGACACTGATATTCTGAACAAGAAAATATATTCCGTTTGTAATTCTTGTCGTTCAGATATTATATTAGTGGGAAACATTTTACAATGACAGTAAACTCGAGACAGTCTATTTAAAATTCAATGTTAATATTTTTAAAACATCATACATGTGAATATCAATTTTATGTAAATTCTTTTATGACGATCGCATAAAATAGGCCTACAGTCTTGTAACAGTTTATCCTAGTAGCGGTAATGTTTACATTTATTTCCCCCATGTGATTTTCCCCCTCTCCCCGAGGGAGTTGCAAAATATATATCCTAGGAAGGAGGCACCGCTGTTATTGGTGCTACAGGCCCCGCGGATCCTTAAATCGGCTCTGAATGAATGAATGAATGAATGTTTAATGACACCCCAGCACGAAAATTATATCGGCTATTGGGTGTCAAACTATGGTAATGAATGAAGGAAGGAAGGAAGGAAGGAAGGAAATGTTTTATTTAACGACGCACTCAACACATTTTATTTACGGTTATATGGCGTCGGACCTATCGTTAAGGACCACACAGATATTGAGAGAGGAAACTCGCTGTGGCCACTTCATGGGCTATTCTTTTCGATTAGCAGCAAGAGATCTTTTATATGCACCATCCCATAGATAGGATAGCACATACCACCTTTGATGTATCAGTCGTGGTGCACTGGCTGGAGCGAGACGTAGCCCAATGGGCTCACCGACGGGGATCGATCCCAAACCGACCGCGCATCAAGCGAGCGTTTTACCACTGGGCTACATCTCGCCCCCATGAATGAATGAATGAAAGAATGAATGAATGAATGAATGAATAAACCGGCTCTGATGCCGCCCCCACACATCCTTCACTTGTTCTTTGTTACTGTGCTCACAATGTTGGAAATGCCGTACTTGAACACTTGAAATTCAAAACGTTCTCAGAGAAGCATGCTCCTGAACCCCCTCTAACAGGTCTCGGTCCTTTGGGCCCTTAAGTTCTCCTCCCCTGAGTCATTGGACTGACATTAAGCTCCCCCACCCCACCCCACCTCCTTCCCCTCACTTTCAAATACACTCCGCGGACCCTACACGCCTACCATACAACACAATGTCTTCTAGCGCGATTGTGTTTATTTTTAATCTCAAGTCAGTTGAAGTGACCTGTATATAGACTTTTAAACATCGGCACACATTTTGCTATTGAAATATACTAGTCACAACAAGTTAAGACCCAGTATCAAATTTTACCTAATATGTTCAAATTGTTTTTAAAAAAGAGCAAAAACCCGTCAGGGGCTGTGATAAGTAATGAAATGTAAGTTACAGACTTGAATAAAGCATTTCAGATTACATGAACATGAGCCTTTTACACATATCTTGTTTAGTTGCCGGTACAAAGCGTATGGCAAACGCATAAAAAAAATTCAAAGATGTCTGACTAAGCAGGGTACCTGTCTTAAAGCTGCATGATGTAGGTGAAACTCATTTTTATGTTAAAGGAGGGGACAATTAAGGCATTTGGCCTGGTATACATAGTTAACGATATATAATGCACATTATTGCTAAATATTAACAAGTATAATCGTACAGTTAATTAATAAAACGCTTAAATGTGACGGCTATTATATATAACGGGCGCAGCCATTTTGTACCATCCCAGTGAATACGCCCTCTGGCGAGCTGGTGGTTAAGTAATACCTAACGTCAGGAATTAGTCTTCGAAGTGAAGAAACAAAACATACCTGATTTTTTCGGATGCATCTCAATGTTCTGTAATAATACCCATCCCAGTAAGCCAGCACCAAGTGTATATTATTTTTCAATAATAACCCACCATTGTCACAGTGTTGAAATAACTGTCTTATGTTTTGTACATAAATTAACCCACGTACTGAAATAATAATCGGAGTGTTTTCTTGGTTAATTGGTGTTTTCTTTCCGTGGCCTGTACCTGTGGTTTCTGATTGGCAGGTGTATATTTAGACAGTTCCCAGACACTGTGTCTAGACACACTAACAAGACGTGCCTCTTTTGTTAAGATCACAGGGTATTGTGTGATAACCTCTCGGACACCCCTCAAATCGTAATGGACATTATCAGCCGTCCTGCTTTATTATTGTAAGTAGTTCTGTAAAACCCTTGATTAAGTACCACATCTTTCAGACTTTCACATCTAAAATCACAAAAACTGACCAATTATGTAGTCCCAAAGAAAAGAAAATTATCATTTGGGTATCGTGAGTGGTCGTTTTCGCTCGAACGTACCCTACCAATAGGCCTAATAATATGCTTCTTTTTTTTCTTTGGATTTTTTAAAAGAGTAAAATACTATAACTCCATTTCGTTCTATTAATGCAAACTGAAATATATTTAGTTAAATAGTTTATTATACTATAAAGTCATGTATGTTATTTTACAAGTTAGGTTGATGAAAGCGAAACGCTTTGTTGTAAATTAGAGCGTTTGTTTACACTGTGCATAGAAGCGTTGGACGGAGATGACGTCACTCCGCCCCAAGCTATACCACCGGACGTCAAAAAACCAAAAAACCAGGCGCGTGAGCAGGTCGACCCCCCCCCCCCCCCCTCGCTCAAGGCTAAAAATAAAATCATATCCCGATTTTTTACATTCCTGTGAAAGCAGCTCGGCTAGCCAGCAGAAAACACCTCAGAATAGCCCTAGAAGGGGTCAATTTTTCAAACTTTTCGGAGGAGGGCCCCCAGACCCCCCGCCACGGGCTTCGCGCCTGCGGCGCTCGCGGTGTCGGGCTTTACCAGACACATCGACCCCCCCCCTGCAAAATTTCCTGCGCACGCCCCTGAAAACGAAACCAAATGTCTGCCCCCAATTAGCAGGAATAATCACGGTTTTTTATTAACTCTAAAATTACGCGTTTTTCATTTCTTAAAGTGTCAGTACGTGTTGGTCGTCCGGGTATGCATCTTTCCAACACATAAGGCTCATATTTGAGTTGATCCTACCTTTAACTAGTTTCATGTTTAGTTAGAGATAGGTCGATATTAACTTCTACCGGCCTCGGTGGCGTCGTGGTTAGGCCATCGGTCTACAGGCTGGTAGGTACTGGGTTCGGATCCCAATCGAGGCATGGGATTTTTAATCCAGATACCGACTCCAAACCCACAGTGAGTGCTCCGCAAGGCTCAATGGGTAGGTGTAAACCACTTGCACCGACCAGTGATCCATAACTGGTTCAACAAAGGCCATGGTTTGTGCTATCCTGCCTGTGGGATGCGCAAATAAAAGATCCCTTGCTGCCTGTCGTAAAAGAGTAGCCTATGTGGCGACAGCTGGTTTCCTCTAAAAAACAGTGTCAGAATGACCATATGTTTGACGTCCAATAGCCGATGATAAGATAAAAAAAAATCAATGTGCTCTAGTGGCGTCGTTAAATAAAATAATTGTATTAATTTCTTTACGATCTACGATTTTCTTAAACTGATCCTTGTGGACTATGGTCGAGCCCTGCCATGTCTGAATGATAGCATATCCATTAGACGAGTAGCGAGATGCCTGCAAGTCAAGTGAGCCATTCCGTCATCCGTCAATTGCAAAAGCGTTTCCATATGACTGGCACAGCGAATGGGCTACCTCTCTCAGACACAGTTTCCATGTGGCCCATTTCTTTTTTCTTTTCTTTTCTTTTCAACTTATTTTCGTGCTTATATCCAATTAAGGTTCAAGCACGTTGTCCTGGGCACACACCTCAGCTATCTGGGCTGTCTGTCCAGGATAGTGAGTTAGTTGTTAGTTGGTTAGTTGTTAGTGAGAGAGAAGAGGGTGTCAAGGCCTTACACCTACCCATTGAGCCCTTAAGAACTCGCTCTGGGTTGGAGCCGGTACCGGGCTGCGAACCATGTACCTACCAGCCTGTAGTCCGATGGCTTAACCACGACACCACCACCGAGGCCGGTTGTGGCCCATAACTTCTTGAGACTGGTATAGATTGTTTTTCAGTACCTAGGTGACAGCGTATTAAATATGTTTATCTGTTTGTTCGGTAATACACGATCGAATCGTATTAAGAGAACGCGACAACTGGAACGATTTTAGATGCACTTAACAAGATGCGGAAAAAAACAAAACAATTGTATACGTGACGCCATAAAAGAAAAACGACGCCCAAACTGACCAAACATATTTATTCTTTTTTCTTGTGAAATGTAAATATTATAGCGACATATCCCGTATTTAAGCCCGGAAAAAAACACCTTTGAGAAGATAAAGTTTTATCTGAAATTAGACCGAGGGCTTAAATTAAAAAGTTGAAAAAAACAACAACGTTATACTATAATAAACACAAAAGGCACGAGTTAAGCTAGTATGGTTTAAGCGATTTATCTGTCGCGCCGTACACGTGCGGTTAGGAAGGAAGGAAATGTTTTATTTAACGACGCACTCAACACATTTTATTTACGGTTATATGGCGTCGGACGTGCAGTTAGGATACGGCGACTGAAATCAATGATTTCTTAAATAATCACTCGGATTCGGTTAGGATACAGCTTTAGGATAGCAACGGAGTACATAATAATTGATCAGCGAGAATGCTTGTTCAAATGATATAGTCATTCATTCTTTATTGACTAGACCGGCCTCGGTGGCGTCGTGGTAGGCCATCGGTCTACAGGCTGGTAGGTACTGGGTTCGGATCCCAGTCGATGCATGGGATTTTTAATTCAGATAACGACTCCAAATCCTGAGCGAGTGCTCCTCAAGGCTCAATGGGTAGGTGTAAACCACTTGCACCGACCAGTGATCCATAACTGGTTCATCAAAGGCCATGGTTTGTGCTATCCTGCCTGTGGGAAGCGCAAATAAAAGATCCCTTGCTGCTAATCGGAAGAGTAGCCCATGTAGTGACGACAGCGGGTTTCCTCTCAAAATCTGTGTGGTCCTTAACCATATGTCTGACGCCATATAACCGTAAATAAAATGTGTTGAGTGCGTCGTTAAATAAAACATTTCTTTCTTTCTTTCTTTATTGACTTTGAGCTAAAAGCTCATCAGTTACAAGAAGAAAATATATAAATATATAAATATACAAATACACAAATACACAGGTGAACAGTGGTGACACACAATGAAATAATGTTCAATGGAAAGCAAGTAAACAATAAATATATAAATAATACTTTTTATAATTAAATAAATAAGTAAATGGAATAACTACATAGTGTTGTTTCTTAACTGGGTAGCTCGATACAGATAATTTCCTAAATTGCGTAACTGCTTAATGTTATTAATAGAAAATAGTTGAATAAATTTGTGAACAGATGGGTTTTTCCAATAGTAGGGTTTAATATATGACCTTCTTAATTCACTATAAAATGGACATACCAGTACAAAATGAAATTCATTTTCAATATCTTTATCACAAATTAAACATAATCTAATTTGCGCTGTCAGTATTATTGTATCTGCCAGTTTCAATAGCTAGATTGTGTGGTGGTAGACGGTATCTTGTTATGGCTTTCCTAAATCGCTCTGGGATGTATTTAGACAAGTAATATTGCAAAGCATAAATATCAATATAATGTAAGTAGTGTGTGCATTTAGTGGAATCTGATATTTGAGCTCTAATGACTTGTTGGGATTGGTCTATTATTCTCTGTTTAATGAGTGTTAAATGTATTGGGTCTAGCTGTTGGTGGGTCCATAAATCACTAAATCCTAACATATTTAGTTCATGTTTTATTTGATATGCCCAGTTGTTTTTATTTTTATTTTCAGCACAATCGTACAAATATAAGTAACAATTTCTGAGAATGCAGGTATCTGTGTTCAGAAGCTTAGACCAGTACTTTTATCTTGTTAAATACTCTTTTATCGCGTAATGGGAGGCGGCCGAGTTCAGCATACACCACAGAATTATTAGTAGATAGTTTAACCCCAAGCAGTTGTTTTTTTACAAAAATTAAGATGTACTCTTTCACAATAATATCTCCTTTATGAGATCCCCACACTTCTGAAGCATAACATACAATACATGTGATTAATAGTCAAACAATGATAACAATGTTTCAATATTTAACTTCAAAGGTTTTGTTTTAGAATGCAATGCAAATAAAGCTTTTCTGCCTTGGTCTGCTAAGTGTTTCACTGCAACTGTGAATTTATTATTATAATGCAAAATAAATCCTAAATACGAAAAACTATCAACCAATTCTAATATTTTACCGTTATAAATCTATTTCTCTGAACTACTAATTATCCCACCATTCCTGAAAATCATGATCTTAGTTTTAGTAATATTAACTTCCATTCCCCATTCATCTGAATAATCAAATAAACTGTCTAACATATGTCGCAGGCCTTGCACTGACTATGACAAAAGCACCAAATCATCGGCATACATCAATAAAAAAAATACAAATATTTTTACATTCAAATGGCACACATCCTTTCTCAACAAAATTAATTTTAAAATCGTTAACATATAATGCAAACATGATGGGAGACAGGATACAGGATATAGAATTGATCATCCTTGCCGTACACTGCACCCACAAAATGCAATTATTAAATACAACATTCTTCAAAGGCTTTTTAAAATGCGGTGACGCGATTTATCTTGTCAGTTGAGTGTTCGCTTAGTTACTTGCGTCGCAGGATCGAACCACCTCGGTGGATCCATTCAACAGATTGAGTTTTTTTCTCGTTTCAACCAGTGCACCACAACAGGCCAAAGGCCGTGGTATGTGCTTGCCTGTCTGTGGGAAAGTGCATATAAAAGATCCTTTTCTGCATTAGGAAACAAAATGTAGCGGGTTTCCTCTGATGACTACGAGTTAGAATTACCAAACGTTTGACATCCAATAGCCGATGATTAATTGACCAATGTGCTCTAGTGGTGTCGTTAAACAAAACAAACGTTAACTTTCAAAATGCCTACACTGCTGCAGCAAAACAAGAAAAGGGCTATTTCTCGTTCCAGCCAGTGCTCCACAACTGGTGTAACAAAGGCTGTGGTATGTACTATCATGTATATCTGATGCATATAAAAGATCCCTTGCTGCTAATCGGAAAGAGTATCCCATAAAGTGGCGACAGCGGGTTTCGTCTCTCAATATCTGTGTGGTCCTTAAAGGCACATTCTTGAGTTTGCTGCATTGGTAAGATGTTTCCGACTTATAAAATATTTCTACGATGAAACTTACATATTAAATATATTTTCTTGTTTAGAATATCAGTGTCTGCATATTCAGTGTGTTTCTCGTCGTCTTAATATTTGTAAGAAGCCCAAACTGGATTTTGTCTTCAAATAATTTCGTACGTACGAAAAAATATATTTTAGGAAATAAAATAAAATTAATTACAATCGTTAAAAGGTCTCTCTGTTAGTCGATAACATCTTAAAAATTACAGCAAACTCAGGAATGTCCCTTTAACCATATATCCGACGCCATATAAATAAAATGTGTTGTGTTGAATGCGTCGTTAAATAAAACATTTCCTTCCTTCCTTCAAAAAAAACAAAAAAAGGATCAGCTTTTACCAAGTCGACGAAATATTTGCAGATACATATAACACATCTGCTACCATAGAGACATCAGTCAATGGTTTCATAGCATGTGGGCTTGGCCATTTAATGATATCTTCAGTGAATTTCCAAACCTTGACGGCGCAGACCCTAGTTTCAGCCCGTGAAAATTGACATTAAGTTTAGCTAATCTAAAAACCGGTAATACACATTTAGATAATGAATGAATGAATGAATGAATGTTTAACGACACCCCAGCACGAAAAATACATAGGCTATTGGGTGTCAAACTATGGTAATGCAAACAAATAAAGTGATGATCAACATCAATATAAGAATTCAAGATTTAAATAAAAACAGTGTAAAGAACTGTACAAAAATACAAATATCACAGATAGATACTGACTTTTACTCAAAATTTCAATTTTGTGCTGTATTGGCCATTCTCAAAGAGAATGTTACACCCCTGCACCACTGTGAGGTTGCAGCACGCGCAGGGGCACATTTAGATAAGGTTATAACAGAGAGAAGCAAAAGTCTGTCATGTTTAAACAGGGAAATACCGTCTAAAAATAATTAGAGATTGTGTCCTTACTTCTCAGACGAACGTGCGAGTTTTTTCAGAATTAAGAAAATTGCATTTTAGAGTATTGCAAAAACATGTATGACCAAAACCACTTCAGATATACGACACTTAATATTCTAATTAATAAAATGTAAGTACTTCTTATTGAAATTATCCCAAACGGCTCTAATAGTGAAAAATACGTCGTAGTGTTTTAAAAACTGTTCTGGACAGTTAATCTAGATAGGCCTAGCTGAGGTGTTTGCCTGGGATAGCGTGCTTGAACCTAAATGGATATAAGCCGGAAACTAACTATACTATGAAATAAAATGAAATATCTCATTGCTGAGTACATGTATATTGTTTTGAAACACCGACTTCGGTGGCGTCTTGGTTAAGCCAACGGACGTAAGGCTGGTAGGTACAGGGTTCGCAGCCCGGTACCAGCTCCCATCCAGAACGCGTTTTAACGACTCAGTGGGTAGGTATAAGACCACTACACCGTTTCCTTTCTCACTAACCACTAACCAACTAACAACTAACCCACTGTCCTGGAAAGACATCCCAGATAGCTGAGGTGTGTGTGTGTGTGTGTGTGCCCAGGACACTTGCTTGAACCTTAATTGGATATAAGCACGAAAATAAGTTGAAATGAAAATGGAATGTTTTGAAACAAAATATCAAAATATATGTGCTACATTTTTGGTTATATACATTAATAATGCTGGATTATTTGTTTTCTGAAAATAATAAATAAATAAAAACATTTATTGAATTATTTTTTACTGTATGCTTATATAGGAAAATAGCTGTTCCTGTCGTTCCACGCTAAATAGGACCTATTTCAATATCTCATCGATTTCTGTCATATATTTGCTTTACACAGAATGCTTTCATTTATGGAATTTCGAAAAAACTCTAGCTTCAGACTTGCTTGCATATTCCATATTACCTCCTTTTATATACCTTTTTTTTCAATTACCGTGTCTTCGATTATTTTCAATATGTTCACCAATGTGGTTTCCCGTTTCCACATTAACTGTAACAGTATTTACATGCCAACTATTCATACAAGATTTTCAAAGACTCCATCATCAATATTAACTGCAATATAGATCGAACGAACAACTCTCTGGCTTCATTATCTGTTAATATTTTTCTCTCTGTGTTAACCGGTTTGTATACCAATGCAATCAGTAACTGCAACAATTACCGGTTCGTGATAACGTCAGAGGATTAAACCTATTTCATTGGCGGGTCCAGAGGGGTGACAGAGGTCCTGTGATCTACCCACATCCCCGCCCGTTTGTAGTACACTTTTTAATGACATTTTTGTTTTAATTCATCATCCATATTACATACAACACTACTATAATATTCATAAAACGAGGTTCTGGGTATCTTTAATTTCGGTCGATTTGTTTTTTTCTAGGGAGCACGCCCTGAACCCTAGACAGACCGGGGCGGGATTTGGCTCAGTCGGTTGAGTGTTCACTTGAGGTGTATACGTAGCAGGATCGAACCACCTCGGTGGATCCATTCAACTGATTGAGTATTTGTTTCATTCAACCAATGCGCCACCACTGGTCATAGTTAAAGTTTGTTTTGTTTAACGACACCACTAGATCACATTGATTTATTAATCATCGGCTAAATTTTAGCAAGGGATCTTTTATATGCACCATCCCACAGACAGGATAGCACATACCACGGCCTTTGATATACCAGTCGTGGTGCACTGGCAGGGAGGAGAAATCACAACTGGTCAAAAGCCGTGGCATGTGCTTTCTTGTCTGTGTGAAAGTGCATATAAAAGATCCCTTGCTGCTAACTGAAAAATGTAGCGGGTTTCCTCTGATGACTAAGTGTCAGAATTACCAGATGTTTGACATCCAATAGCCGATGATTAATTAATTAATCAATGTGCTCTAGTGGTGTCGTTAAACAAAACAAACGTTAACTTTAATTTATTTCAAAATTTTCTGGGGAGTATGCCCCGGTTCTTTTGCATTCGCCAAACAAAAACTTAAAGGGATATTCCTGAGTTTGCTGCGTTGTACGATGTTTCCGACTAATAAAATAGTTCTATGATTAAACTTACATATTAAATATATTTTCTTGTTTAGAATATTAGTGTCTGTATATTCAAGGTGTTTCTCATTGTCTTGATATTTGTAAGAAGCCCAAACTGGATTTTGTCTTCAAATAATTTCGTACGTATTTAGGAAATAAAATGAAATTGAACCTAGTACAAATATTAGAACGATCAGAAACATGTTTAATATACAGCCACTAATATTGTATGCAGAAAAATATATTTGATATGTAATTACAATCGCTAAAAAGTCTCTGTTAGTCGATAACATCTTAAAAATTGCAGCAAACTCAGGATTGTCCCTTTAAAAAAAAACATCTTTGTGATCATCAATACACCACCCCCAGCCTCACCTCCACCCCCACCCTCACCTCCACCCTCACCCCCAGCTCCCTTATATCAGGAGCATAACAATTTCATTTTAACTTATTTTAGTACTTATATCCAATTAAGGTTCAAGCACGCTGTCCTGGGCACACACCTCAGCTATCTGGGCTGCCTGTCCAGGACAGAGGGTTAGTTGTTAGTTGTCAGTGGTTAGTGAGAGAGACGAGATTGTAGTGTCCTTACACCTACCCACTGAGTCGTTAAAACTCGCTGTGGGTGACAGTCAGTACCGGGCTGTGAACCCTGTACCAGCTTTATATTTCCGATGGCTTAACCACCACATCATCAACACCGAGCATTACTAAAAATTGCTCGTGTGTGACAACAATTATTATAATCGAAATATTAATCAATATTTTCTTAGAGCAGATTAATATTTCGCGAATGATATGTTTTTGCTTATTTTCTTTTCTTTAAAACATGGCTTATTTATTTGTTTTATTGACTTTAGCTAAAACGTTAGCTAATCTTGCGGCCTATTGTATTGTTGTTGTGCGTGTGTGAGTGTGTGTGTGTGTGTGTGGGGGGGGGGGGGGGGGTCGCCCTAGTTTCTCGCTGTAGATTCTTTACTAAATAAATACGTTAAATATGTTTTTATAATTGCTTTACAGTAGAACGTAAAAGATGTGCACTGAAAAGACCTGCAAATCTCAGTACACTAAACAAAACCTTTAAATTGTTCATACACAAAATGTTTACACGTGGAATTATTTGGCATATCGTTTTATTTTACACGTCTGTATTATTGTTTTATTTTAAAAGTTCGCCCTACAAAAAGTAGGGGATATTCCCCAAAAACTAGTAAAACGCTGTAACACTGAAATAATTTCAACATTTATTTGAACATTAACATAATATACATAACTTGCATGTGCACTGGAATTAATTGGTTTTAACAACATGAAATATGTTTTAAGTCCATCAATAAATATAATGACAGTTAGGGGTGGAGTCATGCATATTCACAAGATGTCATTATCGTGTTGGACCGCCTCTAACATGCATTAATACATGCATTACATAGAAACTAATACACGAGTGGCCGTTAGATACCATTTATCTCACGAGTTGTTTTAAAATGTATTTAACGAGCGAAAGCGAGTTTGATACGTTTTTAAACAACGAGTTGTGAGATAAATGGTATCTAACGGACATGAATGTATTATTCTATTTCTTACATATCCTAAAACTCCCCACAAAAAACAGGTCTTAAGCAAATTTTAACATCTTTTTCGACTAAACATTATTTACAGCCGTTGCACTTGTAGCTAACTTACGCGTCAGAGACACATGATTGCCACGTTAACTATACGTCACAGAGTAATCGATTTCCAACGTGCTGTTTTTTATTGGATGTATGGCATTGGTGACCTGATCATCACCTAGGAGCAGCCAGTCGTATGTCTTGAAATTGGTAGCACACGTACGTGTGTAAACAACCCAAGTGTTATCAAAAATAACGCATGGTGTTCTCAACAATGGGTGTGTACGAAATAGTTGTCGCATGGTACGGGCTATCGTCATTTGTGGAACCTGACGCTACTCTTTCTGTAGTCCCCTGTCTAATTCTACCAGCGTTCGCGGTGGTTGTTGACGTTGCTGAATACGTCTACCAAGGATATCCCGTACGTGTTCTATGGGAGAAAGGTCAGGGGATGTTGCTGGCCAAGGCTAGGTCTGGATTTGATGCCTCTGTAGATGATCTGTGACAACACGTGCACAAATCTTGCGCCATGATGATCAGCAAATGATAGAACATGACGTATGATGATGCTATCTCTGTAATACAGACCTGTGACTCTCTTTCAACAAATCTGGAGATCTGTGCGTGTCATGGTGATATCATTCCATATCAATATTGCCCCACTTCCACAGCAATATCTTGGCAGCGTTCACCTAGCCTGCGCCAAACCCTTACACGACCGTCATTGAAGGAAGGAAATGTTTTATTTAACGATGCACTCAACACATTGTATTTACGGTTATATGGCGTCAGACATATGGTTGAGGATCACACAGATACTGAGAGAGGAAATCCGCTGTCGCCACTTCATGGGCTACTCTTTTCAATTAACAGCAAGAGATCTGTGCGTGTACATACCACGGCCTTTGTTACACCAGTTGTGGAGCACTGGCTGGAACGAGAAATAGCCAAATGGGTCCACCGACGGGGATTGATTTTAGACCGACCGCGCATCAAGCGAACGCTTTCCACTGGGATACGTCCGGCCCCTGGTGATAAGGAGTCTGTCTTGGTGCCCGGTGGTGGAAGATGGACATCCAAGTCGTTGTCTGTCTTGCACTCTACCGGTTCTTCTGTGACTGACTGTGAGGCATTTATTTGATGATGGGTGCAAGTCCGTGTTTGTCCAGCCTGGAGCATCCCTATGGCTCTAACCGGCCTCGGTGGCGTCGTGGTTAGGCCATCGGTCTACAGTCTGGTAGGTACTGGGTTCGGACCCCAATCGAGGCATGGGATTTTTAATCCAGATACCGACTCCAAACCCTGAGTGAGTGTTCCGCAAGGCTCAATGGGTAGGTGTAAACCACTTGCACCGACCAGTGATCCATAACTGGTTCAACAAAGGCCATGGTTTGTGCTATCCTGCCTGTAGGAAGCGCAAATAAAAGATCCCTTGCTGCTAATCGGAAAGAGTAGTCCATGTAGTGGCGACAGCGGGTTCCTCTCAAAATCTGTGTGGTCCTTAACCATATGTCTGACGCCATATAACCGTAAATAAAATGTGTTGAGTGCGTCGTTAAATAAAACATTTCTTTCTTTCCCTATGGCTCTACACAACTGGTGTAACAAAGGCTGGAGTATGTACCATCCTGTCTGTGGGATGATGCATATAAAAGATCCCTTGCTGCTAATCGAAAAGAGTAGCCCATGAAGTGGCGACAGCGGATTTTCTCCCTCAATATCTGTGTGGTCCTTAACCATATGTCCGACGTCATATAACCGTAAATAAAATGTGTTGAGTGTGTCTTTAAATATAATATTACCTTCCTTCCCTATGGCTTTAAAGCCTAGCGCACACGGCCAACAATTGTCGCCAACATTGCTGCCAAAAATGTTGTCAGATTGGTTTATTTTACCCGCACACGGCAGACCGTTTGTTGGTCGTGTGCTAGTAAATAAAACATTGTTGACGTGACGTCATCGTTAAAATGGTCACCTACAGAAATAAACATGAATGATGTTTTATCGTAGACGAATGGGATATGGGTCCGTCTATGAATTATAATGAGAGACGCACAAGGTGAAGTTGTTACATTTAGTCACAGTTACGCGTTAATGAAACCATGCACCATTGGTCTAAAAGCCCAAGCAATTGGAGTTGGTGGTGCGTGTAAGACCACCCACTTACTCCATTCTGTGAAAAATATTTATGATTATGGACAAAATAATGTGTGTATAATAGGGCTATAAGATATATAACACAAAAATAATTATATTCTTGAGTTTGAAACCATAGTTACATATCGCTGAGCTTGAACTACCAAGTAGAACGTTTATTTTAGGTAGAAATCAAAACTAAAAATGAAAAGTGTTTTTATTGGACACTTTGTGTCAACTAAGAAGAAAAAACACTTTTGTTTTTAAATTAAAAATTCCACAATATCTCTCTATTAGTTTGTGAAGACTGCCTCAGATAATTATAGTACCAAGTTCCAGAACCATCCAATCCAATATATATTAACATGCTCCTATACCACTAGGGTTTCAAGCATGTCTGTCACGGGCCCATCCTCTGGATAGCCAGCAGGAGTGGTCCGGGACAGAAATATAGGGGCAATTTTGAACTTTACTCCAGAAATATTTTAGGGACATTAACAATTTATTTGTGCATTTTTCTAACATAAAATACCTATTCCTAACAATTTAGCCACATTTTTTTGCCGGGCAGTCTAAACTTGAACTCCTCTAATCTATGTCTTATTATTTAGCCCTAAGGGAATTAGGTATATGGTTCTTCCATAAATTAACCGCCACGCGGAAAATTGTAACATTTGAGAGAGGTGTCATGCCGGTATTGGTAATCCAAGTGTGGCAGGCAGGAGGGGGCCGAGGCCCAGGGGAGGGGGGGCCGGAGCCCCCCGGACAAACCTTAACTCTCCTACAGCCAAACCGCCTACGCCTACGCCTACCTCCTACCCTCCGGTGGTCTCCCGCCCCCCCCACCCCCCATCCCCACCCCCCCCCCTCCACCGTCCCAACCACGATGCCCTCCACCAGCACGGCCCTCGTGTAGCTAGTTTGAATTTATTTATTAAGTTTATATACTCTTATCTTTAGTTTTTATATAGTATCCACTAGTAGAGTGGATATAAGTTTCAGAGTGAAAAGAATCATGTCCGGACGATGGAAAAGGAGTCTTCGTCTGTCCACTCGCCGGAGCGAAACGCACCCCCGGTGATCACTTAGTTCCGGGCGCCTCTCTGTAGTCCCTGAGAATCTAAAAGTTATGTCATTCACAGACGCCATCACCCTTTAATCTATAAAAACCGAAGAGCGGTCCAGGGCAATAGTACCAAGGACCGCCAGACGGCATGGGTACTGCAAAGTCCCATTAAATTAGAGAGGGAGCACATCTGTCTCTCTCTCATGCTTTATTCAATAATAATTAAAAATATAAAATAAAATAATATATCAAAATATTAAAATACAGAGCACGCTTGTAAACATTTATACAAATAAATTAAAAACCAAAGAAAAACAATACTTTTTTAAAAATTTTCATATAAATATAATGTAGCCGGTGAACAATATAGAGATGTCCAACTGCCAGGTTGGACACCTCGCCACTACACCCAAGCTGTCCTACCATACTACCATTCACACCCCACATTCTTACTTAAAATCAAAAGGAAGGGAAAAGAACCACTTACCTTCATAGTTAAAATTTAAGATTAACATAAAAGTTAAATTTATAATTAATATAATTCATATTATGTGATTAAAAGCCGGTAGTTCATCCAATTACCATTATTATATAAAATAACCATGTCCAAAAGCACGCCAGGCACGATAGGACAGAGAGCTACAATGTAATTATTTATTCAAAATTTTATAGAAGATATTAAAATATCCCATAAGTTTAATAGGGGCACCAACAACAACAAAAAAAAGAGGGGTGGGGGAGAATAGGAACAAGCCATCTGAGACCGATATCTAATTTAAAAAGAATTACCTATTTATATAACATTTATATTAATACATTAGTTCCAAGCACGAAGGCCATCAGGAGCCTATCAATATCCTTCTTGTGCTCAATCGGGGGGTTTAATAAATTTCGGCCGTTGAGCTCTAAGTTACATCTTTTAAAAAAACTTTCTAAATTCTTACGTTTTGAACTATGTCTGGTGCATTCAAGCAGAAAATGTTTTACGTCCTCTACTTTATTACACACCAGACAATTAGGGGTGGGAGATTTCTTTATTTTGAATTTGTTACCATTAAGGCCATAACATACTCCCATTCTAAGTCTCGAAATTATTTTAGTGGCCTTAATGCTGAAGGATATTGGGCCGGGTCCCGCTGCCTTCGGCTTAATATATGCATGCCACACCCTGGTATGGTGGTCCCATTCGGACTGCCATAGTTTGCCAAGGTGCGGCTCTAATACAGAATTAAATTCTTTAAAGTTATATTTGATCTCAATCCCTACTTTTTTGTCACGCAGGCTATTTCTGGCGTTCGTGTCAGCAAGTTCGTTTCCTGGTATGCCGACATGTGCCGGCACCCATTCAAGTCTAACCTTAGTTCCACTGGTGATAATGCTATTATAACATTTAAAAATTTTGTTTACTAGTTCGGGTCTAACACCCCCACATCCAAGGATAGCCTGAAGTGAACTCAGACTATCGGTGAAAAGCACATATCCACCAGGGCCATTTCTTTTTATATTATCATTTTGAATCCACATTAACCCATAAAGTATGGCTATAAGTTCAGATGTGTAAACCGAAATATTATTAGTAAGCCTGGCCCTAATGGCTATCGGTTTTATATTTTTATTTATTTTAATAACAAAAGCCATACCTGTTTTACCAGTGGCGGGGTCCTTCGATCCATCTGTGTACACTTGTACACAGTCTGGATAGAATTTTTCCACCACTGCCTGAAATATAATTTTTTTAATATATGGGTTATCATACTTGTTTATTTCATCTCTAATGTGGAAATTTACCACTGGGCGTTCGAGCTGCCACGGGTAGTCCAGTCTACCACTAGCGTCCCCAATGGCCAGTCCAGAAACTCCAAAGTCAGTGGCATATTTATTAAGATAAGATATGATGGATATATCCCTATCACCGACAGTCCTAACCACCTGAGGAGCCAAACTATTTATAGGAGAATCAGGCACCTGGTTCCTTATTTTGCTTATACCATCCAATCAGAACCATCCAATCAAAAGTCTTGCAGAAAATAGTCTTTTAAAATTTAAATTTAAATTTAATTTAAAAAAAGGAATGTAATAAAAATTCAAATGTTCAAAATTTTCAAAATATCTCTTTTAGATTGTGAAGGGTAAAAATTAAAGAGTAATGCCCCTGTAGCACAAGGTTCATAACAATTCAATCAAAACTGTACGAAGGTTACACTTCAAACGAGAGGGAAGGAAGGAAATATTTTATTTAACGACGCACTCAACACATTTTATTTACGGTCATATGGCGTCAGACATACGGTTAAGGACCACACATATATTGAGAGAGGAAACCCGCTGTCGCCACTTCATGGGTTACTCTTTTCGATTAGCAGCAAGGGATCTTTTATATGCACCATCCTACAGACAGGATAGTGCATACCACGGCCTTTGTTACACCATTTGTGTCGCACTGGCTGAAACGAGAAATAGTCCACCGACGGGGATCGATCCTGGACCGACCGCGCATCAAGCGAACGCTTTACCACTGTGCTACTTCCCGCCCTCAAAGGAAAAGGTGACGGACGGACGGACGGACGGACGGACGGACGCCGCACAATCGGCATTAGAAAAGGTCCGCTGACGAATTTCATAGCGGAGCTAAAAAGGGATATATATGAAATTTTTAAGATTATAAAGATTTTTTTAATAAAATGATACCAAGAAACAAAATCCACCTTAAACTAGTCCAAAACCATTTTAAAATGGCAATTTTGTTATTCAGATGTGAAGAAATTTGCGTTTCAAGCCATCTAGATTTGAAAATCACGGCTTAAAAAGTACCATTGTTCTAATCTATATTTTAAATTTTCCTCGGGAACATACGCACGGATGCCACTAGGGAGCTCGGGCGATTCGCGCCTATGCGTAAGGTACTTTGTGCCTTGCATGTTCAGATCCCCTGACAACACAGCCAAACTCCCAACCCTCGGCCATAAGCGTATGAGACGGGGGGAGTAAAACCTCAAATTCGGGCAAAAATTATACAGATATTTGGGCAAAATGTGATACCTTTTTACAATGGTTTTCCATCATTCTATCCTAAAAATTAGTTGTAATCCATATAGGCCTAAAAATGCGTAGTGATTCGTTTGCAACCCAATATAGGTGTTTGGCAGTAATATTAACATGAATAAATGTTGTTATCTCGCCTTCATGTAAAATTCTTTTATCTCATTGGTTGTTTGCCGTTGGACAAATCCCTTATACCCCTGTGGGCGGAGCCAAATTCTCTTATACCCCGTCTGTAATTTCCAACAGTTTCCAGCCACCCCAGTTAATGCTAAAGCAATAATTCGATTATAAATAACATTGATAATCAATCAAGTATACAAAATTAATTTTATTTTTACTATAAAATACACTATTTCAATACTTTTAAAAGCTGCAATGTTGAACTCGGCCACCTAATTACGGTCGTGGTGTTATTGTATTAATGCACGATTAGCAATATTCTTGTTGTTGTTTTTTTGTTTTTTATTTTTAATATTTTTATTTTTTTACATTTCTGATAAAAAAAAGTTTTTTTTTTTTTTTTATAATATCTGTTTCAGACAATTTCGTATTACAAACATTTGAAGTTGAAAACTCGTTTATCGATGGAACTATTTTTCGTCACTGGCAAGTGGTTTCGTTCGCGTCCGCGTGGTACGGCTCCGTTAATAAATAATTATTGTCTGGCGTTATTTTTATTATTTGGCTATATGGTTTAACATGTCGGCAAGATAAATGCGTTGTAGAAGCATCTCTCGGGGTATATGGCTTTTTATGTACCCTCTGTGTGTTCTATTACCCCGAGCCGATCGGGGGTCTGACTCGGGAGTCAACTTGTTAAGTTGTTGGGCAATATATTCCATTATTCGGCGATCATATACCTTACATTATGATAATAATAATAATAACAACAACAACAACAACAACAACAACAATAATAATAATAACCCCTCCTACATTCCGCCATTATATTAGGCATATCACATGACAACAGACTTCACGCTGATTGGTCAGTTCAGTAGGGTTTTTTTATCGCTAACATTGACGGAGTTTGCCGGATACGGACGCTTTTGTTGTAGATGGTGATTTTGTCGCCAACAAAATTGAACATGTTCGATCTCTCTAACATTATTTGGCAACAAATGTTTCTTTCTTCAAAATTGCCGCACACAGCATTGTTTACAACAATATTAGCCGTGTGCCCTAGGTTTATGACGTTACTCGCATGTCAGTTGGTGCATTGTTACAATACAGCTAGTAAATGTACAATCACAATCCTCGAAGCTTTGTGTGCTCGTAAAGTGCAGGTGCAGCTTGTTTTAAGTGGTTTAAGTACAAATTGAGAGACTTGCATTCGAGTGCGTAGGAAATAGGCCTAAACACAATTGTTGAATTGAAGGAAATGTTTTTTTGTTTTTTTTTAAAGAAGTTTTATTTAACGACGCACTCAAAGATAAATGATAAAAAATACAGATTTGCTCAATAGTAAACGAATGTGAAAAATCGGGTAGCCCTAAAAAAGAAGAAGATAACAGTACATGATATGGAATTATTAAAGAAATGCTTTATTTAACGACGCACTCAACACGGACACAGATATTGAGATAGGAAACCCGCTGTCGCCACTTTATGGGGCTACTCTTTTCGATTAGCAGCAAGGGATCTTTTATATGCACCATCCCATAGACAGGGTAGTACATACCACGGCCTTTGATAAACCAGTCGTGGTGCACTGGCTGGAACGAGAAATAGCCCAATGGGCCCACTGACGGGGATCGATCCCAGACCGACCGCGTATCGACGGAACGCTTTTACCACTGGGCTACGTCCCGCCCCTCTGGAGTTATTAAAACATATAGGGAATGTAAGTTTGATATATCACACACATTACTACTAGCATGTGGATATTTGCCACCTTCAGTGAAAACTTACCACTGGGCTACGTCCCGCCCCGCCCCGCGTTTTATTTAACGACGCACTCAACACATTTTATTTACGGTTATATGGCGTCGGACATATGGTTAAGGACCACACAGATATTGTAAGAGGAAACCCGCTGTTGCCACTTCATGGGCTACTCTTTTCGATTAGCAGCAAGGGATCTTTTATATGCACCATCTCACAGACAGGATACCACATACCACGGCCATTTATCAAAACAATTCTGACGCTAGACAGGACGTCAGTGGGCCCATTGGGCTATTTCTCGATCCAGCCAGTACACCACTACTGGTACATCAAAGGCCGTGGTTTGTGCTATCCTGCCTGTAGGAAGCGCAAATAAAAGATCCCTTGCTGCTAATCGGAAAGAGTAGCCCATGAAGTGGCGACAGCGGGTTTCCTCTCAAAAATCTGTGTGGTTCTTAACCATATGTCTGACGCCATATAACCTTAAATAAAATGTGTTGAGTGCGTCGTTAAATAAAACGCGGGGCGGGGCGGGACGTAGCCCAGTGGTAAGTTTTCACTGAAGGTGGCAAATATCCACATGCTAGTAGTAATGTGTGTGATATATCAAACTTACATTCCCTATATGTTTTAATAACTCCAGAGGGGCGGGACGTAGCCCAGTGGTAAAAGCGTTCCGTCGATACGCGGTCGGTCTGGGATCGATCCCCGTCAGTGGGCCCATTGGGCTATTTCTCGTTCCAGCCAGATCACCACGACTGGTATATCAAAGGCCGTGGTATGTACTACCCTGTATGTGGAATGGTACATATAAAAGATCTCTTGCTGCTAATCGAAAAGAGTAGCCCATGAAGTGGCTACAGCGGGTTTCCACTCTCAATATCTGTGTGGTCCTTAACCATATGTCTGACGCTATATAACCGTAAATACAATGTGGTGAGTGCGTCGTTAAATAAAAGCATTTCTTTAAGTACTGTTATCTTCTTCTTGGGTCACCCGATTTATCACATTCGTTTACTATTGAGCAAATCTGTATTTTGTCATTTATCTTTTCCTATTTTGTCCCTCTTTTTAAAAAAAAACAATTTTCAGAGAAACAGATATATTGAGAATTATTTTTTTTAATAAATAATATTAATTACTCTTCAACAAAAATACTCAACAGATTTGAACATTAATCACATTATTAAAAGATGAGTAAACAAATTATTAAGATCAGTAAACAAATTATAGGATCGGTAAACAAAACGTATTGCAATATAAAATCAGGGAACCGGCCTCGGTGGCTTCGTGGTTAGGCCATCGGTCTACAGGCTGGTAGGTACTGGGTTCGGATCCCAATCGAGGCATGGGATTTTTAATCCAGATACTGACTCCAAACCCTCAGTGAGTGCTCCGCAAGGTTCAATGGGTAGGTGTAAACCACTTGCACCGACCAGTGATCCATAAATGGTTTTAAAAAAGGCCATGGTTTATGCTATCCTGTCTGTGGGAAGCGCAAATAAAAGATCCCTTGCTGCCCGTCGTAAAAGAGTAGCCTATTTGGCGACAGCGGGTTTCCTCTAAAAAAAAACCCAACAGTGTCAGAATGACCATATGTTTGACGTCCAATAATAAGATAAAAAATCAATGTGCTCTAGTGGCGTCGTTTACATTACTTTACTTTATAAAAAATCAGGTCTGTATCCAGTGGTGCCATTTTTAAAACATTGTACAAGTGTCCATGTTGATCTAGCTAGCGACAACTCTATTTACTGGATCTTTTCTTTACCCCCCCCCCCCCCCCCCCCCCCCCCCACACACACACACAGTTTGGATTTGGTACGTCCATGGAAATAAAAAGAATGCAACATCGAATGAATGACTGGCTTCGTGTGCGCGTGAATGAATTAATAAATGAATGAATTAAACAATGGACGGACGGACGGACGGACGGACGGACGGACGAACGAATGAATGAACGAACGAACGAAAGTGGTGAATAGATTTTTAAAAGATTACATTCCAATGAGTCAACATGATAAAGAAAAGCATATATAAAATTACATCGCATGCAATGAAATGAAAAAAAAAAAATAATAATAATAAAAAAAGAAGTAATTAAGACTTAATCACTTTATTTGTTTTAAACGGACTTTTCTAAATAAATAAATAAAATAAAAAAATTTTAAACTCCCAAAAAATTGAAACAAAACAAGATAAAACTTGAAACAAAAAAAAATAAACAAAATAAACAAAATAAAACCAACAAAACCAAAAATCATTAAAAACAAATAAATATATACATGTATATAAATTAAAAAAAATTTTTTTTAATAATAATCAAAAACAAAGAGAAAGACTTATATAATTATGTCAAGAACAATGTCGCACATAGAACGTACCCAATAGAAGAAGACCCCCTATCCTCAGAATTGCTGATAGCGGGACAAACTGCTGCTTCTTCGCCATTTTCAGTCGGAAAACATCCACGTCGATTGATTACGACCAGCTAAGGACAGCTCATTTTCCGAAACAGTTATCCGATATGTACTGCGTTGCATAGATACGCTACGCAAATGATGGCACTGGTTATGAATATTTAACTTAAACGATGAAAGTCACAATTCCTCAAGGAATCCGACCAAACGATAATGGTATACTGGTTTGTTAAATATTTAAACTCTTTTTTTTTCTTTTCTTTTTTTTCGTTCGTGATCGTGTCGCGACAATTGCGTTTTGTGGATTCTAGCTTCAGTGATGTGACATACCGATGTCCTGGAAACCTTCGGTCTCATTTATTATTCTTTTACCCTTGTTTTCCCATTCTATCTTTCTGGGGTTTTTGGGGGGTTTACTTGGTTGTTGGTTTTTTTTCCTTCTTTTTTTATGCATCTTTTTTTCTTTATTAACCGTCAGAACAAAGGCAGGCCGCAGTCGTCAAATGAAAATCGATATTACAAGAATGTATCTACCTTTGTATTAATATATTGATTTGCAAAACTAGACGCGTGAATGATCATGTATGCAAATATATAGGCAATATACCTTTAACGTCGCATACTCTAGTCTAGGAAATACGCAATTCTCCTGTTGTGTAAAACATTCATTTTATGTTTTCAAAACAAAACACCAAAAATAAATTAAGAAAGAAGGAAAGAAGGAAGAAAGGAAAGAAAGGAAAAAAGGAAATAAAAACATCATGAACAGTGACATGGGTTCCGTCAACGTTTAAGATAATGTGGTCAAGGAACGTTTTGATTTAAAATTTTGATTAGCGATATTTTTAGTCAGTTGTAAAATTGATTAGCAACTACTGTTTAATGTTTTACAATTGTGTAGCGATCTCTGAAACTTACATTGCAAATCGCGATGCGATACTGAACAAAAAGTTTCCTGGTGATCTAAAATTACTGTTCAAGAAAGCAAGCAATCGCGGTTGCTCACTAAAATGGTTTTTGCAGCTATTAATATATTTATTTTTAATTTGCGAGGGGGTGCCGTTTTCAGATTTATTGGTAATAATGGGAAGGAAGGAAGGAAATATTTATTTAACGACGCACTCAACACATTTTATTTACGGGTATATGGCGTCAGACATATGGTTAAGGACCACACAGATATTGAGAGAGGAAACCCGCTGTCGCCACTTCATGGGCTACTCTTTTCGATAAGCAGCAAGGGGTCTTTTATATGCACCATCCCACCGACAGGGTTGCACATACCACGACCTTTGATATACCAGTCGTGGTGCACTGGCTGGAACGAGAAATAGCCCAATGGGCCCACCGACGGGGATCGATCCTAGACCGACCGCTCATCAAGCGAGCGCTGTACCACTGGGCTACGTCCCGCCCCAGGGATGCCGGTTTCAGATTATTGGTAATAATGTGGTTGATATAATATTGCTAATAGTATTTTTTTAGGCACATGTACGTTAACATAATCGCCTATGGATGTTATTTGTTTCAGCACATTTACACACCAAACATTCGTAGTTTGAAGAATTGCAATGCGCGCAACATATCACAAAGAACAAACCTACCACGACAAAAATCAACATTTACCTTAAAATCAATAGCAGTTTTTCTTTTTGTTTTCCCAATACACAGAAATATGTATATATCATATATGAATTATTAATTGTGCACTACATAGGACTGTCGTTAAGTGAATACATAACTTGCACTGGCGAATCCAAGGGGGGTGGGGGTAGCGGGCACCAGACGTGTGTGCAGGGGTGGTGGTTCGGGGGTTGAACCCACACCCCACCCCTGTTCAAACTAATGTTCTCTAAAAAACATTCAGTATATTTTCTCGGGAAGCATGAATCGACCACGCACACCATAAGCTTCGCTCACCAGTCTAGACCCATCCCAACCACCCACCCCATCCTCCTCCATAAAGTCCTGCACACGCGCCTGGTCACGGGGGTCCCGTAACCTCCTATACTCAATGACTTTTAAAACATTCATACAACACTAAACTGGCCAGATATGCAGTCTCTCGGCTTCTTTATTTGAAAATTGACCGGGTAGTATGCCCCGGAACTGATACCCCACATTCACACACGCCCCACCCCCACCCCCACCCCAACCTCCCTTTGAGAGCTCAACTCATTTGCCTTCGACAGACTGAGGGGCGGGACGTAGCCCAGTGGTACAGCGTTCGCTCGATGCGCTGTCAGTGTGGGATCGATCCCCGTCGACAGGCCCATTGGCCTATTTCTCATTCCAGCCAGTGCACCACGACTGGTATATCAAAGGCCGTGGTATGTACAATCCTGTCTGTGGGATGGTGCATATAAATTATCCCATGCTAACCGTAAATAAAATGTGTTGAGTGCGTCGTTAAATAAAACATTTCCTTCTTCGACAAGAATTTCAGAATTTTGTTACCCACCCCCTACAAAATCGTGGATCCGCCCCGACGAGTGGTGACACACAAGAATAATAACTGTACAACTTTCAGCCACGAAGACAAAACAAGTAAAATAACAACAGTTTTTGCTGGAGATGAATCGATCGCAACATGTACAATCACGTCGGATGAAGCGATCTCCTTTATTTGTCAACAAAGAGAAACAAAATGCAGTACAGTCCAGTTATAACGAACCGCAAGGGCCCATGATCTAGTTAATTCGTTATAGCAGTAGTTCGTTGTACACATTTGTATAAGCAGGTTATTAAATAATGTATAGGGAGATAAAACGGGACTTTACGATCAGTTAGTTTTATGCAGTAGTTCGTTGTACACATTTGTATAAGCAGGTTATTAAATAATGTATAGGGAGATAAAACGGGACTTTACGATCAGTTAGTTTTATGCAGTAGTTCGTTGTACACATTTGTATAAGCAGGTTATTAAATAATGTATAGGGAGATAAAACGGGACTTTACGATCAGTTAGTTTTATGCAGTAGTTCGTTGTACACATTTGTATAAGCAGGTTATTAAATAATGTATAGGGAGATAAAACGGGACTTTACGATCAGTTAGTTTTATGCAGTAGTTCGTTGTACACATTTGTATAAGCAGGTTATTAAATAATGTATAGGGAGATAAAACGGGACTTTACGATCAGTTAGTTTTATGCAGTAGTTCGTTGTACACATTTGTATAAGCAGGTTATTAAATAATGTATAGGGAGATAAAACGGGACTTTACGATCAGTTAGTTTTATGCAGTAGTTCGTTGTACACATTTGTATAAGCAGGTTATTAAATAATGTATAGGGAGATAAAACGGGACTTTACGATCAGTTAGTTTTATGCAGTAGTTCGTTGTACACATTTGTATAAGCAGGTTATTAAATAATGTATAGGGAGATAAAACGGGACTTTACGATCAGTTAGTTTTATGCAGTAGTTCGTTGTACACATTTGAAAAAAGTTGGTTATTAATGTTTAGGGAGATAAAACGGGAGTTTACGATCATTTCGTTCTGTGCAGTAGTTCGTTATAAGGGTGTTCGTTATAAGTGTACTTTACTGTACTGTTTTATCATTTCATTTCAACTTGTTTTCGTGCTGATATCCAACTAATGTTAAAACACGCTGTCCTGGGCACACACTTCAGCTATCTGGGCTGTCTGTCCAGGACAGTGGGTTAGTTGTTAGTTGGTTGGTGGTTAGTGAGAGAGAAGAGGGTGTAGTGGCCTTACACCTACCCACTGAGCCCTTAAAGGTAGGGTCAACTCCAACAAGAGCCTTATATGTTGGAAAGATGCATACCCGGACCACCAACACATACTGACACTTTAGCAAATAAAAAATGCGTAATTTTAGAGTTAATAAAAACCCATGATTATTCCTGCTAACTGGGGGTAGCCATTTTGTTTCGTTTTTGTGACGTCCGGTGGGATAGCTTGGGGCGAAGTGACGTCAGCTCCTGACCATCTCCTGTACGTACAGTGTAAACAAAAGCAGTAATTTTCGACAAGGCGCTTCTCTTTGATCAACCTGACTTGTAAAACAGCATAAATGACGTAATAATATAATAAACTATTTAACTAAATATATTTCAAGTTGCATTAACGGAACAAAATGGTGTTATAGTATTGTTCTCTGTTAAATAATCCAAAGGAAAAATGTACACTATTAGGCCTATAGTTTTACAGAACTATTTACAGTAATAAACTATGTCCATTACCATTTTTGGGGCGACAGGTAATACTCCACAATACCGGTATGTATTTTTGTGTCTAGACAGCGTCAATTAATTATTGGCTCGTCTGGTTACAAATCAAATACACACCTGCCAATCAGGAATCACAGGTAGAAGCAACTAACAGCATAGACCAATTAACTAAGAAAACACTCCGTGTATTATTTCAGTACGTAGGTTAATGCATGGACAAAACATTGTTAATTATTTCGACTTGTTGTGTAGCCATTTTGACAATGGTATTTTATTTTGTATTGAAAAATAATAGGTATAGTGCTGGATATACTTATTGCTGGCTTACTGGGATGTGTATTATTACAGAACATTGCAATGTATGACTATTTATCATCCCGCAAAAACCAGGTAGATTGTGTTTCTCTAGTTCTAAGGCTCATTCCTGACGTTACGCGTTAAGTATTACGTAACCACTAGCTCGCCACAGGGCGTACTCACTGAGAAGAAACAAAATGGCTGCGCCCGTGATATATAATAGCCGTCACATTTAACCGTTTTATTAATTAACTATACAATTATACTTGTTGATATTAAGCAATAATGTGCATTATATATCGTTGAATATGCATACCAGGCCAAATGCCTTAATTGTCCCTTCCTTTAAGAACTCGCTCTGGGTCGGAGCCGGTATCGGGCTGCGAACCCTGTACCTACCAGCCTGTAGTCCGATGGCTTAACCACTGCGCCACCGAGGCCGGTTAGGTCAGTTCAGGTCATAGGGCTTTACGTGCACGTTCAGAGCAAGCTGTTGTAGCGCAGAAAATGTGGGGGAGAGTAGGAGGGACCGCCTGCACTGGCAGGTGCAAGGGAGCACCAGCAGGCGGGGGGAGGGGGGGGGGGCAGAGGCTGGTTGATTTGTCATCTATTTTATCTAACCGGCCTCTGTGGCGTCGTGGTTAGGCCATCGGTCAACTGGCTGGTAGGTACTGGGTTCGGATCCCAGTCGAGGCATGGGATTTTTAATCCAGATACCGACTCCAAACCCTGAGTGAGTGCTTCGCAAGGCTCATTGGGTAGGTGTAAACCACTTGCACCGACCAGTGATCCATAACTGGTTCAACAAAGGCCATGGTTTGTGCTATCCTGCCTGTGAGAAGCGCAAATAAAAGATCCCTTGCTGCCAAATGGAAAGAGTAGCCCATGAAGTGGCGACGACAGCGGGTTTCCTCTCAAAATCTCTGTGGTCCTTAACCATATGTTTGACGCCATATAACCGTAAATAAAATGTGTTGAGTGCGTCGTTAAATAAAACATTTTTTTTTTCTTTCTATTTTATCTAATTACCAGTAAGAAGCGGCCACCTGTGTTAACAGAATGGAGGGTGGGATTTGGCCCAGTCGGTAGAGCGGTCACATGAAGGTTATTGGTCGTAGGACTGAACCACATCAGTGGGCCCATTCTCGAATTGTGTCTTGTGGGTTTTCTCCCGTTCCAACGAGTGCCCCATTAAGTACTTGTATATCAAAGGTTATTTTTAAAAATTGTTTTGTTAACGACACCACAAGAACACATTGGTTTATTAATCATCGGCTATTGGATTTCAAACATTTGGTAATTTTGATATGTTGTCTTTGACAGAAAACCCGCTACAATCAAGGTTATGGTACGTGCTATACTGTCTGTGGGAAAGTGTAAATACCCCCCCCCCCCCCCCCCAACATTTTGCTGCTGATGTAAAAATGTGCAGGCACGTGCACAGGAATGTATGAAGGGAGGAGTCTAGCCTGTAGCGAGCGAAGTTTCTGGGGAGGTGGGGGTCGAGCCATGCTCCCCTGGAAAATATGTTTTAAAAAACAAAAAATGACCCCCTCCCCAATAAACCTACAGAAGTCCCCCCCCCCCCAAAAAAAAAAAAAAAAAAAAAAAAACCCACATAAAACAAAACAAAAACCGCTTGATCACACTCCTGATGAGTAGGGGTGGGGTTGGGTTTGTTTTTTGTTGTTGTTTTTGTTATTTTTTTTGGGGGGGGGTGAAATTTCCATGCTTCGAATTTGTCTTATTTATTTTGAATGTCACGCGGCAATTACAGTGCGGCCACCAAAATTAAAATACACAATTTCTCCATTGAGAGCATTCACCGTGGTTGCTTGCGGTCCGGCTATTAGGCCTACACTCTCACCAATTCCCCTTTTCTTTGGGAACGCCGAGTTATTTCTCGTTATAGCCATTGCACCACAATGATATCCTGTCTGTGGGATGATGCATATAAAAGATCCCTTGCTACTATTTAAAAAAAATGTAGCAGGTTTTCTCTGTAAGACTGTCGAAATTATCAAATGTACATCAAATTACCAAAATTACATCAAATAGCCGATGACAAATAAATCAATATGCTCTCGTGGTGTTGTTAAACAAAACAACCTTTAACTTCAAATTATTATTATTATTATTTTTAGCTTTTCATTTTATTTCAAGTTATTTTCGTGCTTATATCCAATTAAGGTTCAAACACGCTGTCCTGGGCACACATCTCAGCTATCTGTCCAGGACAGTGGGTTAGTTGTTAGTGGTTAGTGAGAAAGAAGAGGGTGTAGTAGTGGTCTTACACCTACCGATTGTAGCGACCGCAGCCGCCGCTAGGGGCGCAGTTGAAATGTCACGAGTACAATTGTAGTGTTGTTCTCAATCGATTTACACGGATGACAAGTACACACCTTCCGATTGTGTATATCCTGTTTCCGAAGTTGAACCCAAAAAGACTTTTTTTTGAGGCAAGTGAAACTTCTACTAAAAAAGGGCGATTTCACTGAGATATTGATGATAGAATTATAAATGGAAATTTGGTATTTAAAAAAAAAAAGCAATTTAGTTTGGACATCGAAAATATTTCAAGGGAGGTAACTCTGAACCGCAAAAGCGAAAATACAGAACTTCACAGCAGGGACAGATAAAATTAAACGTACTGATGCTTTGTCATTATTTATCCACCCATTATTAATATATATCAAACATTTTAATTGAACTACGATCTAGTTTCTGATAGCAATTTTAAAAAACATTTTGATAATGCATAACTATTCAAATATAGACTTAATTTTTAAATGAGTTTAATTAGTATTAATGCAATGGAAATAAATTATTAAGTATAATACAGAGAATTTGTACTTTTAAGTCTGTTATATTTGTAAATACATTTTTTAAAGAAAATGTTTCAGGTAACATAACTTCTCACATTGTGACAAAACTTCAATTTTTTGGTAACCAAGTAACATTAAATTCTAAGTATAATTATACTTTTTCATCACTTCATCACGTTAAAAATGGTAAAGAATTAATTATTTGTAAAAGATACTAAAGTGTAAAGTAGATGAGATTTGCATTTTAATACAAACATTTGTATAGCATCACGATCGACTATTTCAGATATATAGCTATACAATGCTAAAACATTAAATAGTAGTTGCTAATCAATTCTAAATTGATAGCACTGTCACTAATAAACAGTTTAAAAACAAAATGTTCTCTGTAATAATTGTGTTTTTGTCTAATCAATATTACAGTTGCGAATACTTCCACATCAGCTAAGGACTAACAGATGATCCCACAATGACACGTTCTGATCTAAGAAGTACACTTAATATTAGATTATGACAGTGTATGTTACTCTCACAGTTACCGTATCTAAGATATGCACCTCTACATTTATGTGCAAAATAGTGGCACATAATAAATCCTCAATTGAAGTCTCAGTCTATTTAAATATTTAATTCTATTAATACGATTTAAAAGACTCTGCTGAACATTAAGTTTCTGCTTAAAATTGGCATATGTGAGGTGGTACTATTGCCATTTGTACAGGTGAAAATAACTACATACAGAAAAAACATTTGAAGGTGTGTTTCATCTGAAATGAATATTTCTATTTGCAAATATTATGTCAAACTAATTACAATATTTGAAACAAAAAGATAAATAGCCATGGTCATAATGGGTATTTTTCTTTATTCCAGGAAATTTGTAGTCTCTGTGCGTCTATGGAGAAACGAAATGGAAACGGAGTGGGAGAGTACACGTGGTTATGAGACAAAATTCAGTAGATTCAATTATACTTCAAGCTTGATGCTGTTATGTTTTCTGTTTCCAACTGTGACAGAACCTGGAACAGAAATGAAGTGTGTGACGACTAATACTCTTCATGGAAAATTTGGTAGATCCCATAATCAATTATAATTCAAAGTGGTACTTGTTGAATTTGTTTTTATAAAGCATTTATTGAACCAAAATAATCATAGCTGCATTTAGTAAATTATTTAGCACACATGTGTGACTGCTGTCTCAAAGTGTTTCAGGCTAAAATATGTTTTGGGGATTTTTTTTCTGGATAGAAATTTACCTTTCTGATATTGTACCCTTTCAAAGGTGAAATATGGCTACTTACATTGCTTTGTTTCTAATAATGTATTGAAGGTGTAAAGTATGTAAATATTTATGTAAGAAATTGATTAAACATATTGGCCAATCATTGTATTCGTCGTGTGATAAGTTTTTACTGGTTTGAGTTAAAAGACTGGTACATATATGATAAGTTTTATTGCATCTTTTATTGAAATCTTCAAGTATTCAATATTATTATGAGTCTAGGTAAATATATATATATATATATATAGATATATATAGATATATATATTTTTAAAAATATATTTTGAAACAAGAAGCTTATTTTTTTATGTAACGTGTATCCACTTTCCATCTGCGATCTTAACCTTTATGTTTTCTTGTATCAGCGTAAATAAATGTGAACTGAAAATGTTATTCTGATGTAACATTTGCATCAATTATTACTCATTAAATTACGTATTCCAAGATTTCTGTGTGTTTTGTCATTTTGGAGCGGTTTCGAACCTACCCCAAGAATACATGTTATCAGAAATAATAGTAACCCTTTATATTTTCACTTGAAATTTTCAGAGATGCAACATTGATAACTGCTTGTAACATCTATAAGCTTACAACAGAAATTTCTCTGTTATTTTTTGGTTTACAAAAGTGGACGTAAATGACAATTAAAATCGTCATGTCGGCCATGTTTGGTCACAGAAGTACAAGGCTACTACGACTTTATTTTGCTTCATTTGGATAATATAGTGATGTTTTTTCAATAAGAGCAACATATTTAATGAAACTATGACCATAAAGAAAAAAAAAAAGTAAAATATTTTTTGGGTCTGCGGTACCTACCGATTGAGTTGTTAAAGTTGCTCAATCACGGATTTAGTGGGCCCTGTTTCTCTAAATATGAATTATAAATGGAAATTACATTCCTTTGGAATACCAAACCTAGTTACTGTATAATCCAAAACATTTTAATTGAACTACGATCTAGGCAATTCCACGACATGCTTCATTTTTAAAATTTGGAAGTCTTCTTGTAAAAAATCATAAAAATACGAAAAAACAGACACGTAGTGATGAGGCTATATATACGACAACCGTATAATGTATTTGTGGCTTTTATATAAACGATCGCTATGTATAGAGACTTGACAAATGGGGCCGGCTATATACATGGCAAATAATAAATAAAAAATATTATTTCATGACGAAAATAACCGCGAATACGCTGAAATAAAATAACAAACAGTCATGAACTCACCAACTCACAAATTATTTTGACTGGTTCGCAAAGTGGTATTTCGGTTTTAATGTATAGCGTAAAAAACCCACAGTGTACTGTTGCATGTTTTGTCGTCCAAAGGTTGGCTAATTATTACTTAACCCAGTTGAATCCAGTTCTACGTGCAGGGACAAGTTCAGCCTGCCGTTTGTGCGTGTGTGCACGCACGTTAATCTTGCATTTTTATAGCCAAAACTCCTCCAGATAAAACACCGCCCCTCCACCCCAAAAAGGTAGTGGTAGGCTAATAATAAATGGTGGTGGTGGTGGTGGTAGTCGTAGTAGTAGTAGTAGTAGTAGTAGTAGTAGTAGTAGTAGTAATAATTGTGTATTATTATTATTATTATTATTATTATTATTATTATTACATGTATTATAATGTTGGTAAAATCACTTCTCTGTGGGGTGGGGTGCGTGGGGGCGGTTGTTACAGAAACGTTACATAAATTTAGAGGGGGACCCGGGAGTGGTCTAAGCTTTACTAGTAGCCTATAAAAAAAAATGTATTTTGAGTTTTATTGGCCCTTGCAATTTTGAGCATTTGAAATGTGACTAAATACAGCAAAATAACCTTTCAGTCATATTTATTTACGGTAAAATTCACTCTTTTTTTAACAAAATTTACGTAAGCAGCCTCAAAATTGCAATCAGTGAAAAATTATTAAGTTCAAGCCCTGTTGTTAGTTAGTGTATTGTCCGTAGTTAGTTTCTCTTTCAGTTAATCTACCTCAGCCGGTGATAATTTGTAACTGTTATTTTTATTTATTTATTTATTTATTTATTCATCATCATCATTATCATCATTATGATTATGATTATTATTGTTATTATTTATTCATCATCATCATTATGATTATTATTTATTTATTTATTATAATTAGTTTTTGTTAGTACTGTAGGGACAATATGACGCTATTCATATATCTATGGAAAACGTACACAAAAGGGTCCGGTAAATTCATATACTCTCCCACCACGTCCCCCGTTCAGAAAATGCACTGTTCGTACAGTACTTAGTATGTATTCCTCCTGTTCCAGATGGTTCGGTAATACGGATCAATCAAATACATGTACTTATTTACCGCCTATATACATTTTTGCTGTGAATATAGCCAGCCCTCGTTTGTGGAGGCTATAGACACGGCCTTCGTATATATAGTCACATCGTATATAAACACCGTCTAGTTCAGAGTATTCTTTCAAAATGTAACAATTCCTATCCCAAGTCAGCTGTTATGGCATATTTTGTATAATAATGAATTTGACAAAGTGGAAAATGACGGTGTTTGTGATCCAGATGTTTAGAGTTTTTTGCGTACGACTAACGATGTAAAGGCCTAACTAGTCTGGATTGTCGACGTCCATGACAGGAAAGGTGGGGGGAGGGGAGAGGAGGGACCGCCTGCACTGGCAGGTACAAGGGAGCACCAGCAGCCCGATCAAATCGGTAGCAGGAGGGTGGGGATGGTGGTGGTGCTATGGAATTTGGAGCAGTTAAATGCCAAAGAGAAAAGGGTGCGCAATTTTGAACGGTCGGTCGAAAGGTAAATGGGCGAGCTAATATAGGTTTTGATATTAGTGAATCGAGAGTAGTTCGTTAATTTTAGACCTCTACGATGCTGTGGTGTCTTTCTAGGTTGCCCATAGGGCCCTTATAAAGGGTCTGACCGCTTCTGGTCGTGGCATCACCAAGTACCAAGATATTACCAGCAGCAAGTATTGGGGGTTTGGGTGGGGGAGGCCGATATTCTTTTGTTCAGCTTCCCCCGGGTGCATTGCAATTGTGTACTCGGAACCGGTATTCTTTTGTCCGGTTCCTTATTAGAGTACGTGCTGGGCTATTAAATGAGGACGGGTACATTGTTATCATTAGTCAATGCACCCTGTGTACTGATGCAGTGAGCGTGTAGTCTGTGTGTGAATCCTAGTTTTGTGTTAAGGTTGTACCTATTGTCTTAAGTCCCTATTCTAGTGAGTTCAACAGTCATTCATGACCACCAATCCCCCTCCGTCCTTGTATAGCATTGAATACAATGACGGAGGGGGAGTTTTAGGTACAAATCAAATGTATATATTGTCATATAATATTTTGTTGGATCAGTAATTAGGTCAACCATCCGTGACAGAGCCCGTTTAAAACTCGCTCTGGATGGGAGCCGGTATTGGGTTGCAAACCCAGTACCTGCCAGCCTCATGTAAAATGGCTCAACCACGACACCACCGAGGCCGGTTTTTCAGCTGCTCCGCGCCACATTCAATATGAATGAGCCCCAAGAGTGTAAGGTCATTTCGCATCAACCAATGGAGATTTGTTTTTAAATTTTTAAGGACATTACTGCTAGAGGCACAACATCAACTAACGACACCACTAGAGTGCATTGATTAATTAATCATCGGCTACTGGATGTCAAACATTTGGTAATTCTGACTGGATGTCATCGGAGGAAACCCGCTACATTTTTCGTAATGCAGAAAGGGATCTTTTATATGCATTTTCCCACAGACAGGAAAGCACATACCACGGCCTTTGAACAATTGTGGTACATTGGTTGGAATGAGAGAAAAAAAACCCAGTCAGTTGAACAGATCCACCGAGGTGGTGTGTTCGATCCTGCGACGCAAGCATCTCAAGCGAGCACTCAACCGACTGAGCTAAATCTCGCCCCCAGATTGTCCAAATTACCAAAACTCTGACATCCAACAGCTGATGCTAACCCCACGGAATCGAAATGACATTTGTCAAAAAAAACAAAAAAACATTTGCTAGACTGGTCCATGCGTTTCACGTTAATATACACTGGGAACCAATCCAATAGTTCGCGAACGTTGTCACTGAACGCAGGACAGGTTGCATTTTACAATTTAATTTCTTACAAACCCGTTGGTGGTGTCGTGGTTAAGCCATCAGACATAAGGCTGGTAGGTACAAGGTTCGCGAATTTTAACGACTCAATGGGTTGATGTAAAACCACTACACCCTCTTCTGTCTCACTAACCACTAATCACTAATAACTAACCCACTGTCCTGGACAGACAGCCCAGATGGCTGAGGTGTGTGTGCCCAGGACAGCGTGCTTGAACCTTAATTGGATATAAGCACGAACATAATTTGAAGTGAAATGAATAGAACATCATTAGATATTTTTGCTAACACATATAATACCACACATACGTGGGATAACAACTTAACAACATACGACTGGCTGCTCCTAGGTGATGACCATGTCGCTACTGCAATACCATCCAATGAAATTAAAGAAAAAAAAGAAAAAAAGAAAGAAAAAAAGAGAAGAAGCACAATCGAAGTGAATTGCTCTGTGATGTAGGCCTATATGTTAACCTAAAATTGAATTCTCTGTAACGCATATAAGTTATAATTAACTTTAGTTTTTTTCTTCAGTTTACATGTACATTTATCCTATAACTTACCCATGATATCCATGTCATAAACCCATGTGATAATTTAGTATATTAACCCGGTTAATAATAGTATGCAAATTTGAAAGGTCTCTAGGTATTGTGTTGCTGTGGATGGGTCATTTGTTTTTAAACCAACAAGACCTGTATACCTGAGCGTAACGTTTTCAAAGATTTAGTTAAAATGCGTGACGTCAAACTAATTTGTGCTAGTCGCGATGACATCATATTACCGATGGCTGCGACTTTAGTACTGTGATTTACTAAAAATTGAATTAAAATGTTATTTTAGAAGTGTTATAGGCAAACCAATTCAAATTAGCTCCACTATTACATGTGGATCTAACAGCAGCCCGTGGGAGCTCATGTCCAGTTGACCTTTCATTCGACCAATCAAAACCTTACTTGCAAAATCATGCCAGTGATTTGAAAAGAATTTGAAAACACTCGGGATTATGCCGAGGGTGTACGAAATGATTCGGGTGAATTACGAAGTATGCCGGAAACTAATTACAACATAAATTTTATATAAAATTCGTTTCAAGACAAAAAAAAAATCCGTGATGGAATAGCCATAAAATCTGTTTATACTAGTATACAATCCAGAGTTTATTACTGCACTGTTTATTTCAATGTTGAAATAGACCAACAAGTTCTCCTGTTGCATAAATAGTCTCGCCCGATATTTTTAGAATTTGTATGCTCCCGAATAACGCTATAAAAGGCGAAGTGTAATTGGTCGATATTTAAATTGTTATTTATAGATGAAATGTCACCTGGACATGGGAGTCCACGCAATGCTGTTAGATCTATTGGTAGACCCAGTAGAGCTAATTTTAATCAAATTTTGTTATAGGATAAAAAGAATTCGCTATTCGTGTTTTTTTATATATATAAAATATCAACCTCATCTAGTTAATCGGTATTTGTCTCGGCAGAGCATCGACAAATACCGATTAGCATAGACTCGGTTGATATTTTTTATATTAAAAAACATTCTGCGTTTATGGCTGTCTGTTTTTGGTGTTAAATTTATAACAAAATGTCATTTTAATGCAATTCATTAAGATTTTGTGCCAGAATAAAGAGAACTTTTCTTTTTTTTAAATTATCTATGAAGGTGATTAAATAACAAAGTTATAGCAATACTCAGAACAGTGCGTAAAGTGCTTTATATCGTTCCTATACATGTACGTGTGCGTAAAAAATAAACGCTTTTAAAGAAAAAATAGCTCAGGTAATAAATAGAATTAACAAACTCCGTACCAGATATTATCAAATTTATGTTCCTTGTGAAATAATTTTCATTTGTCACTCGCTATTTAAAGTTCGTGACAACTGAACATTATTTTACTCGGGACATAAATTTGATAATAACTGGAAACTCGTTTATTATCTTCTATATAAACCATCACTGCTGCTACAAAGTGGAGGCTAATGCCCCCTTGCAACCCTTTCCACCCCCTCGCTTCCTACGCCAGTGATTATTGAGCGTAACGATTTCAAATGTTCGGAAGATTAAAAACACAATTAACCTACAGACACTGATATTCTAAATTGGAAAAATAATTATTAATATGTAATTTTAGTTAAAAAGGTTCTATTGTCGGGATTTTCTGTAGTAAGAAATTAAGAAATTGAAAAAAATAAAAGAATATATACCGTACTATAATAAAGATAAAGAGTACTAGTTCGCACGGCAACGGACTGCAATAATATTTATCATTTCATGACAACCTTCGTCACATGACAATATCTCTAAGTTCAGTCAGTGAACGTTTCGCTAACGTTCGATAACTATTTGATTGGTTCCCGTAGTGGTTATTCTGTCTGCGTTCAGCCAGACCTAGTAGAAAAACATCCGCAAGTCGGGAACCAATCGAATATAGTTCGCGAACGTTAGCGAAACGTTGCTGGCTGAATTTGGGCCCCGAGTTCAGCCAGACTGAGCAGAAAAACTTCCGCTAGACTGGTTTATGCGCTTCACATTAAACCAAATGACCACGTCGGGAACCAATAAAATAGTTCGCGAACGTTAGCGATTTGAGTTCAGACAGACCGAGTAGAAAAAAGTCTGCTTGACCGTTTTATAGGGTTCACGGTAAACTATATGGTTTCGTCGGGAACCAATCACGTGAAAACAGGGACGAGTTCAGCCAGACCGAGCAAAAAACCGTCCGTAAGACTTGTTTATGCACTTCACGATAAACCAAATGGTTACGGCGGGAACCAATCAAATAGTTCGCGAACGTTAGCGAAATGTTTGCTACCTGAACTAGGGGCATGGTTCATGTGTCGGAGGAAGAGACACTTATTAAAGAGTTTAAGGTTTCTTAACGCGAGTAGCTCGAGTAGGCCTACACGGACTGTAAGAGAGCTAGACGGACATTTGAAACATGCCCCGCGTAACACTCCTCATACGTATGACGTTTATCTAGGTCTGGAAAACTAACTTTAACGTCTTGTTCTTTTTTTTTTTTTTTTTGGGGGGGGGGGGGGGATTTGATAGCTGCACTACAAACCTACAACACATTTAGATAAGGTTATAACAGAGAGAAGCTAAAGTCTGTGATGTTTAAAAAAGGGAAATATCGTCTAAACCTAACTTGAGCTTTTCTCAATAATCATTACTTCTTACAGAAGAACGTGTGTTTTTAGAATTATGAAAATACATATTACAAAACCCTGGCGACCAGAACCATGTCAGGTGTATGGAAATGAATATTCTAAATAAGAAAACGTAAGTATTCCGAATTTAAATGATCAAAAACGGCTTTAATAGTGAAAAATATGTCATAGTGTTTAAAAACTAGGCTCCGTCACTTTAATGATACAGCGGGCGGGACGTTTGTCTGGGATCGATCCATTCATGGCACCACAACTGGTATATCAAAGGCTGTGGTATGTGGTATCCTGTCTGTGGGATGCTGCATATAAAAGATCCCATGCTACTAATGGAAAAATGTAGCGGGTTTCCTCTCCAAGACTATAATATCAAATGTTTGACATCCTAATAGCCGATTGTTAATAAACCAATGTGCTTTAGTGGTGTCGTTAAACAAAACAAACGTTTAACCTGTTGATAGTAGATTCGGCCTTAGACGTAGGGTGAAAATTATTAATATTATTATTATTATTATTATTATTGACATAATTCAAGATATATTTCTTTGTAGTGATTCCCCGTGATAGACTCCATATCCTTTATAATTTAACTATGAACAATAGTTCATAGTTATATCTGATATATAGAATTCTTAAATAAACCAGATGTTTAAGTAAGCTTGTTATACAGATATGTAGCCTAAATAAATACGAGTAAGACGTGTCTAGTGGGTGAAAATTAGTTCATTTCATTTTAACTTATTTTCGTGCTTATATCCAATTAAGGTTCAAGCACGCTGTCCTGAGCACACACCTCCGCTATCTGGGCTGTCTGTCTAGGACAGTGGGTTAGTTGTTAGTTGGTTAGTAGTTAGTGAGAAAGAAGAGGGTGTAGTGACCTTACATCTACCCATTGAGCCCTTAAGAACTCGCTCTGGGCTGGAGCCGGTACCGGGCTGTGAACCCTGTACCTACCAGCTTGTTGTCCGATGGCTTAACCACTGCGCCACCGAGGCCGGTCGAGTAAAAATTAGTACTGAGCTACAGGAGAGTATTTGTTTATTGAGACCTTTTTATCACTGTCCCGATGTCACAAAAGCGCCTGGTCACCTTTAGATGGAGAAAGGAGCCGTGGAATATTATTGCATAATATGTATGTGTGTGTGTGTGTGGGGGGGGGGGGGGGGGGGGGGGAGTAGACCGTGACATCAATCAATTTTCAGATCGAGACACGTTTAATAATGCAATAAACAAATATTTGAGCATGTTCACAAATACATTAAAGGGACATTCCTGAGTTTGCTGCATTGTAAGATGTTTATTTGTTGTTATTACTTACCCGCTGGGCTGTCTGAGAAGATAAAATATCAATAACGAATACTGTTAAACCATCGATTACTTCTATTTCTTGTCTTTTCTGTCCTTTCATGTTATTCAATCGTTTTTCACAAACGTTCACTTTCATTGATTGAGTGATTGATTTATTGAAAATTGCAGTCGCCATTATTGTACAATTTAATGTTTGTAATTAGGAGAGAGCCTCTAAGTTGGATAACTTGTCCCAATCCTTTTATTTATATATATATATATATATATATATATATATTATATAACATTTTGTGAAATATCTTAAAATATCAGTGAAATAAGTGTTATCAGTCACTCAGTGACGATAACACAATTTAGAGTGAAAATTCCACTATTCCACTCTAAAATATATACCTGGTAGTAATGCCTGTCCCCCCCCCCCCCCCCCCCCTTTACCAAAATCGGAACTCGTACGCCTATGTGTTCTGATGAACACCACAACGTCAAACAACAATGTTTTGTGCCATTCCAACTTTAAGCATACGAATCGCTAGAAGATGTCCATTTTCTGAGAGGCATGACATCACGTTGATGACAATAGGATGCCATCAATAGTAATTTAATAGTAATAGTGATTTTCCTTATCATTGGACTGCAAAACGATTCTATGGATTCTCATTACTATTGATATTATCGTCACTGTAGGAAGTGTTATTTCCACTGTAGGAAGTGTTATCGTCACTGTAGGAAGTGTTATCGTCACTGCAATAAAGCCGGAACTATTTTGCTTGCTGGCATTTTAAAAATAAAGGTAAATTGCCGAAAGTTATATAATCAAAGAAAGAAATGTTTTATTTAACGACGCACTCAACACATTTTATTTACGGTTATATGGCGTCAGACATATGGTTACGGACCACACAGATTTTGAGAGGAAACCCGCTGTCGCCACTACATGGGCTACTCTTCCGATTAGCAGCAAGGGATCTTTTATTTGCGCTTCCCACAGGCAGGATAGCACAAACCATGGCCTTTGTTGAACCAGTTATGGATCACTGGTCGGTGCAAGTGGTTTACACCTACCCATTGAGCCTTGCGGAGCACTCACTCAGGGTTTGGAGTCGGTATCTGGATTAAAAATCCCATGCCTCGACTGGGATCCGAACCCAGTACCTACCAGCCTGTATACCGATGGCCTGCCACGACGCCACCGACACCGGTCTTATATAATCACGGTTAAATGTAAAGATAACGAAAATGGCATTTGCAACTATTCTAATGCATCTTTAATTCTAGTATATTTAACATTTGTCGTTACAAAGATTTGTCTATTTTTTTATAGTAAATAAAATATCATTTTTTGTAACCTATGGAAAATTCCTGTTGAAAAATATTATCCGAATTTAAACCCATGGGCTTAAATACGGTAAAAAAAAATAAAAAATAAAAAAAAAAAAAAATAATAAAAAAACCCATTGGGTTCATTTCTCGTGGGCTTAAGTTAATAGTATTAGTATGAAACATCTAATAATAAGTTCAACATTTATTTTTATTTTTTATTTTCTGCGAACACTTGAGCCTCGGTCACACTGTCAAGGATCGTCTGGCCGGATCCATGACGGATGAAAACCTCACGGATGACCCCGGATAGTGGATGCACCATGGTTTAACTACGGTTTTTGACGGATAAACCAAGGATATTAAGGATAGGGGTTAGTCGACAACGGATTGTCACGAATGATGCCGGATCGTATCCGTGGCTAACCCAGCGTCCTGATCCTTGACAGTGTGACCGGGGCTTTAATTGTCAGTGCTATAGCTTTTGGGGTGTCGTTAAATATCTATTTTATTCTATACTATAGCATGCGGGGGCGTCTGGAAATATGTTCCACAGCACTGAGCTAATAGGAAAATCCCCGCCACTAGGAGAACTTTATACCAATACTAGTACTACACATGACCATCACCTTCAGCACCCCCCCCCCCCCCCCCCCTACTCCCGCCTCCCCCCAAAGTGAAGCTGTAGGCCACGGGCAGTTGAACTGTTACGGGTCCTGACTGGGGTTATAATTGTTATATTCTTGTCTTAAGAACTCACCCGGATCAAAATGTAACTGATATATCAACCTCCACTGATGGCATTTGAACCACGGACTCTCAGAAAGAGAATCCAGCGTTCTACCAACTGAGCTAGTAGTAGGGAAAGTGCACTTTATACCAACAGTACCACTAAAATGGCTACAACATTTAGTATTGGACTAATAAAATCTGGTTTCTAAAAGATAATCGTTATATCTAATTACTGATACACACACAGACATACACACAGACACACACACACACACACACACACACACACACACACACACACACACTGCACATTCCCCACACACACCCCTGATCAAAGTAAAGAAACTAGGAAAAAAAACACTCAATGATCCTCTCGTCTTTGAAAATTTTAAAACTGACAGATTATAACACTAATCGCAGTCTATCCGTATTCTCACATATAATATTGCAGTTGTAATAGTTTATATGCCCAGAACATATTGTTGCTTGCACAGGTCAGGCACAACAGTTACTTTAATCATAAAAGTTCTGACCAGCACTATTTCTGCTGATTATGCTGTTGAAACACCACTAATAATAACAGGTGAGTGTAATAAATGCGAACAAAAAACAAAAATAAAAATCGCAGATCATTTTTAAAATCGTATCTCTGCACACGGCAGTCAAAAGGAAGTTATATCCAATTTTGCTTGTAGGATTCTCACTTCCTAGAATGTCATATCCTATTTTTCCTGTAGCACTCTCTTCCCAGAATGTTATATCCTATTTTTCCTGTAGCATTCTCTCTTTCCAGATTGTTATATCCTATTTTGTCTGTAGCACTCTCTTTCCAGCATGTTATATCCTATTTTGCCTGTAGCACTCTCTTCCCAGAATGTTATATCCTATTTTGCTTGTAGCACTCTCTCTCTTTCCAGAATGATACATCCTTCCAATCTAGCTTGTAAGGACTATTCCCAGATCAACACATCCTTTCTACTCTGCCTGTAGGAGGACTGCCACTCCAACGATAGGTTACAAAAATTTTAAGTCAAGTCAGTTTCATACATCATTCATAAACTTACTGGAAGAACCCTGAATAATGCCGTGAATTAACTTTCTGTGATAAGTTCTCTTAAAGGGACTGTTCCCGAGTTTGTTGCTATTGTTAAGATATTGCCAACTCTCCTAAGTGGTCAGACTAAGCCCACAGCTAAAAGCTGATGGTGAATGACAGGTGTGTGGCACGGATAGCCACAAGAGACATGCACCTGTTGCAGTTGGAGAGACAAGGACTGGGATGTGGAGGTGGACAGCGAAAGAAGTTTAAAGTTAGGAGGAGTTGCCAGATCGGGAAGAAATGAGATGGAATTGAAAGGAGAAAAAGGAAAGGGGGCAGAGGGATAAGAAAAAAGAAAAAAAAAGATATTACCGACTAAAAGAGACATGTTAATGACTATAACTACATATTATTAAATAAATTTTGCTGCAAAATATGCCGGTGCCTGAACATTAAACGTGTTACTGATCATCCTAGTCTTTGTACTGGGTCAAACTTCACTTTATTTAATAATATATATTTATTTCATCTGTATAAAATTACCAGAAGACCATGTCCAGTTTGGGCTATTTACAAACATTACAGTGACAAGAAACACATTGAATATACAGACACTGATATACATAAACTGATAATGTAATTTTAGCTGTTAAATAGATTTTTCTTAATCGAAAATTCTTACAACAGTCTTTTTATGAGTGTGTAGGGTGTATACCACCAAATAAAATCCCATAGATGACAATATTAACATGTGTGGCCAACACTACTACATGCAGCATATCAAACGACATATACAGGATGGATATAAATACTGCCAACTTTCAGTGTTAAAAGAAAATCAGAAAAATACTGGGGGTTAAGCTGCTCATTTCAGACATACATGGGAAGTGTCTATGATTACCCTAGTTCCACACAAAAATTGTCACGCTATTTGTAGTAGAACTCCTCATGTTTGAGGCAAAATGGTCGATCAAATTAAATTACATGAATTTATTGGCCTGATAAAACCGCATTTTATCACAACAAACAGGCTCATGTTTATCATCAATAGCAGGACTGGTACCCTCAACTGTGGGATGAAAAGTTGGGTGCGCCAGCCTCAGTGGCATCGTGGTTAACCCATCAGACATAAGACTGGAAGGTACAGGGTTCTCAGCTCGGTACCGGCTCCCACCCAGAACGAGATTTAACGACTCAGTGGGAAGGTGCAAGACCACTACACCCTCTTCTCTCTCACTAACCACTAACAGCTAACAGTAGTCCTAGATAGACAGCCCAGATAGCTGAGGTGTGTGGCCAGGACAGTGTGCTTTAACTGTAATTGGATATAAGCACAGAAATAACTTGAAATGAAAGGAAATAAATGGGTGCACCTCGAACTTTGACCCACTCTGATACTATTTGGTGTAGCTCTTAATATTTCCACACAAAAAAATATATACTGTATTTAACATGTGGTTTTATCTACAAAACATAAAAGACGGAATTAAATCAATTTCAAACAATTAAGCACATTTCAAGGTTTGCCCAAAATGGCAGCGATTCGTTTTCTGTTTTCGCTGACAGAATTTCCTTTTAGGTTTCCAAGGCGCTTAGCACTGTCTCCATGGAAACCAACATTTTGGTTGGCTGGAGAAATAAATTCACCACTTTTTTGTTTGGTGTCATCAGAGTTCCGACTTCTAGCTGACATATTAATGTTTCCAGAACTGTTACTTAGAGTTACCCCTCTTTGACTGTTAGCTGAACTGTAACCTCCTGCAATGAAATGTAGAAAATGGTCATACTCATTAGTGTTAAAGAAATTATTGCTAAATCATCAAATGTGAATTTCAATTCAATTTGATGAAAATTTGCCAAATAAACTTGAAAACAACTTAATTTAAAATATTTTAATTTAATGAACATTTGTATTGTTCAGTTGTCTTTCACAATAAGTTGAATAAAAGTGAATGAAAACAAATATTTTAATGAACATTTATTTTTGTGCCAATAAATGTGAATCAACTGTTTTTAATTTAATGAACAATAATTTTTGTTTTTGTTTTCATAATAGTTATAGAAAAGTGACTTTCAAAATCCTAATTGAATGAGCATTCGTTTTGTTGCATTGTAGTGACTAAGTCACAAGAATGTTACAGAAACACGAATTAAAAATATCACATTTAATTAACATTTATTCTATTGGACGGTATTTCACAATAAGTTTTTAAAACAAATTAAATTTATATATATATTTAATCAGCATTTATTTTGTTGAATTGAATTCCTCATAAAGTTACAGAACAAATTAATTTATTAAGCAATTTACTTTGTTGAATTTTGTTTCACAATAAAGTTATAAACAAGCAAATTAAATTTGCAATTTTACTAGCATTTATTCTGTTGAATTGTATATTACAATAAGTTTAACAAAATTTTATCTAAAAAATTTGAATTTAATGAGCATTTAGCTTATTTTGTTAAATTTTGTTTTGCAAAGTCCAGTTTAATTTGGCCACAGATTTGACCAACTTGCTAACAATAAGAGTAGGGCTATAGAGGACACTAAAGCTATGGTCATTAAAAAAGACCGACCTCGGTGGTGTCGTGGTTAAGCCATCGGACATAAGGCTGGTAGGTACTGGGTTCGTAGCCCGGTATCAGCTCCCAAAAAGAGCGAGTTTTAACAACTCAATGGGTAGGTGTAAGGTCACTACACCCTCTTCTCTCTCACTAACCACTAACAATTAACAACTAACCCACTGTCCTGGACAGACAGCCCAGATTGCTGAGGTGTGTCCTCAGGACAGTGTGCTTCAACCTTAATTGGATATAAGCACGAAAATAAGTTGAAATGAAATGAAATTAAAAAAGAACCATGATTGGACATCACACATCCACAAAATAGTATGATTAATGTTACCTGCCGGCATCTTGAGCTGTAACAGTTCCTTCCTTGCATCACTGAGGGCTTCCGTCAGCTCGAACCGTTCCTCGCATTCCTTCTGCACCGTCTCTTGTAAAAACAACACCTGCAAAATGACAGCACAAGTTCAAACATTATTTTACAAGTTGTCTCCCTTACTACATGAGGCTGAATGTAGCTGTCTGAGTGTTTAAAGTTTGTTCTGTTTAACGACACCACTAGAGCACATTGATTTATTAATCATCGGCTACTGTATGTCAAACATTTGGTATTTTTGACATACAGTCTTAGAGAGGAAACCTGCTCAATTTTTTCATTACGTCAGGTTATAGGACATGTTTTTGTTGTTTTATTTAACGACACCACTAGGGCACATTGATTTACTAACCATTGGCTATTGGACGTCAAACATTTGGTAATTTTTACATACAGTCTTGGAGAGAAAACCCGCTACATTTTCCCATTAGGTCAGGTCATAGGGCACATTTTTGTTGTTTTGTTTAACAACACCACTACAGCACACTGATTTATTAATCATCGGCTATTGGATGTTAAACATTTGGTATTTCTGACATAGTCTTAGAGATGAAACCCGTTACATTTTTCCCATTAGTAGCAAGGAATATTTTACATGCACCATCCTACAGACAGGATAGCACATACCACGGCCTTTGATATACCAGTCATGGTGCACTGGCTGGAGCGAGAAATGACCCAATGGGCCCACCAATGGAGATCGATCCCAAACCGACCACACATCGAGCGAGCGCTTTACCACCGGGCCACATCCCGCCACTGTCGTAGAGGTATGTTTTTTTACAATACTGAACAGAGAAAGAAAGAAACACTTTATTTAACAACACACGTTTTAATTAATTTTCCATTTCAACTTATTTTCATGCTTGGATCCAATTACGGTTCAAGCATGCTATCCTGGGCACACAACTCAGCTATCTGGGCTGTCTGTCCAGGACAGTGGGTTAGTTATTAATTGTTAGTGGTTCCTCAGAGAGAGAAGAGGGTGTAATGGCCTTACACCTACCCACTGAGTTGTTAAAACTCGCTCTGGGTGGGAGCTGGTACCGGGCTACCAAATGTTTGACATCCAATAGCCGATGATTAATTAATCAATGTGCTCTAGTGGTGTCATTAAACAAAACAAACTTCTTCTTAGCTCAATGTTAAAGTTTCATGTGTAGCTCCATTTCTTACAAATTGTAAGTCCTTCAGACTTCGTTTATAGTGTTACCTATGGATGTTTACCATAATGCATGCGGAAACATATTACTGTAGATCCTGAAATTAACACTTCCCTAAATTAATGCTAGTGACAGTGGGCAGTCTAAAATGTGACATGAAATTAATGCATGTGGCCTCCCTTTGAAATATTATTTTCCTAACAACACATCTCTGTGTACTTTTCGGTTAATTTATTTCAACTTACTTTCGTACTTATATCCAATTAAAGTTCAAGTACGCTGTCCTGGGCACACATCTCAACTATCTGGGTTGTCTGTCCAGAACAGTGGGTTAATTGTTAGTTAGAGAGAAGAGGGTGTAGTGGTCTTTCACCTACTCATTGAGTCGTTAAAACTCGCTCTGGGTTGGAGCCGGTACCGGGCTACGAACCCTGTACCTACCAGCCTTATGTCTGATGGCTTAACCACAGCACAACCGAGGCCGGTTTTAATTTGTTTATGTGGTGTCAGGCTACCTGGCATTAATAATTACCTCCTCTTTGGTCTGCTGGAGTTGTCCCTGTGTGCTAGACAGACGATTTCTGACCTCTACGAGTTCTTCCTTGGCTTGCTGCAGTTCACGCTTCAGCTTATTGGTCTCATCCACACTTCCTTCATTCAGATAGCCTGACCAGAAATTATACATATTAAAGACAGGATGCATTAAAATAATAAATATTAAGATAACCTGCATAAATACTAACATATCCAAAAAAAAACCCAACCTATTTTACTCTAAATTTGATTGCCTAAATCTAAAATATTTGACAAAAACAATTTAGCCTATTTCATTGCCTAAATTACACTGAACTGATTCTCTAAATCTAAATGATTTGATTCTCTAAATTTAATAAATTAGATTCTCTAAATAGAACTGATTTGAATTTCTAAATATAACTTATTCCACTCTCTAAATATGAGCCATCCAATTCTCCAAATTTAACTAGTTTGATTATCTAAATAAAACAAATCCAGTTATCTAATTTACTCAATTGTCCAAATCTAACCTATGTGACTCTCTAAACCTAACCAATTCAATTCTCTAAACCTAACCCATGTGACTTTCTAAACCTAACCTATGTGACTTTCTAAACCTAACCTATTTAACTCTCTAAACCTAACCTATTTAACTCTCTAAACCTAACCTATGTGACTTTCTAAACCTAACCTATGTGACTATCTAAACCTAACCTATTCAACTCTCTAAACCTAACCTATTCTATACTCTAAACCTAACTTATTCTATTCTCTAAACCTAACCTATTCTATTCTCTAAACCTAATCTATTCTATTCTCTAAACCTAACCTATTCATCTCTCTAAACCTAACCTATTCAACTCTCTAAACATAACCTATTCTATTATCTGAACTTAACCAATTGTATTCTCTAAAACTTATTCTATTCTCTAAACCTAACATATTCAACTCTCTAAACCTAACCTATTCAACTTTCTAAACCTAACCTATTCTATTCTCTAAACCTAACCTATTCTATTCTCTAAACGTAACCTATTCTATTCTCTTAACCTAATCTATTATATTTTTAAACCTAACCTATTCTATTCTCTTAACCTAATCTATTATATTCTCTAAATATAACCTATTATATTCTCTAAATATAACCTATTCAGCTCTCTACATCTAACCTATTCTATTCTCTAAACCTAACCTATTCTATTCTCTAAACCTAATCTATTCTATTCTCTTAACCTAATCTGTTATATTCTCTAAACCTAACCTATTCTATTCTCTTAACCTAATCTATTATATTCTCTAAATATAACCTATTATATTCTCTAAATATAACCTATTCAGCTCTCTAAACCTAACCTATTCATCTCTCTAAACCTAACATATTCTATTCTCTTAACCTCAGGGGATAATATTTCGAAATCTGAGGTAACCGGAAGTCGGTTCACATGGTTTTTACCTAGGTAACCAACTGTTCGGTTACGTGAATTATATTTGCGTAACCCGTGGGTTACCCGATTGGTTACCTCAAAATTACGTTGAAATTAACCTATTCAGCTCTCTACACCTAACCTATTCTATTCTCTAAACCTACCTATTCAGCTCTCTACACCTATTCTATTCTCTAAACCTAGCCTATTTAACTCTCTAAATCGAACCTATTCTGTTCTCTAAATCTGCGATGATCTTCTTAAGACTGGCGATCTCCTTCCTCAAGTCTCTGTCGTCATCCGCTGCCCGGGCCTTGCAGTCAGCCATTTGTTTACGGAGACCGCTTATCTCCACCTTGTGACTAGACTTCAGTGCTGCCATCTGTTTCTCAAGCTAAATTAAAGGAGAAGAATGTCTGTTTAACGAAACAGCTAGTGCACAGGCTAGCCCTACCAAATGTAAAAGAAAACAATAATATGTTTAACTACTATACTTCAGTAATTTTTTAATTAAAGCTGTTTGATGTCTAACATATGGTTATTGTATAAACTAGCTAGTGAGAGAGGAAACCTGCTGTCACCATACAGGCTGTTCCTAGAACATACAACAGCAAAGATTATATTTGCTTAATGACACTTCATAGATCAGCAAATTGCAAACTAATAAAATTGAAGCTGCTGGACTATCAAGCTGACGACAGTGGTTCAAATCCCGTCAAAACTGGCTCACACATTTATTCATCTTTCTCATCTATCATTCTCATTATCTTAATATAAAAAACTTTCCAATTTCTCCCACGATTTCAATCTGTTTCGACCCTTTCTGTCAATTTCACACCATCATCTACCTGTCTCAACTTCCTCCACCGGTGCAGTCTCTGTGTATTTCCCTGCACCCACCTGGCATTCTCGTCCTCTGCCACTAATAAAGCTGGTCTGACCCACTGCACTAACTAACGACCGCCAGTAGTAGGGGTGCATAGTACATGTAGGTGGTTACAAGTGCCTCTTAACAATGCCAGAAGTAACTACTGAACACTCCCCGAAGTGGTCAGACTAAGCCCACAGCTAAAAGCTGATGGGGAATGGCAGGTGTTTGACACAGATAGCCACAAGAGACAAGCACTTGTTATGGTTGGAGAGGCAAGGACTGGGATGTGGACAGCGAAAGAAGTTGAAAGATAGGAGGAGTTACCAGATTGGGAAGAAATGAAAGAGAGAAAGGAAAGGGGGCAGTGGGATAAATAAAAAAAATAAAAAAATATGTCTAACATTAGTAGTTATTTTGACACTTGGTCTAGGTAAACATGCTATGTGAAAAAAAAAGAATATTAATTTTGTTTAAGGACGAGTTGAGAAGATCTGTCGACAGACCTGTATTTTAGCTTCTGAGTCTTTGTTCTTGAGCTGATCCTGATACTTGACCATCAGCTGGTCATACTTCTCTTTTTCCACCTGCAGACCCTGAAATATAATTCAAAGTACTTGTCGTGAAGGAAGGAAGGAAATGTTTTATTTAACGATCACTCAACACATTTATTTATCGTTATATGGCACTGGACTTGTCATGAATAATAAAAAAGAGAAATGTTTTACCAACACCACTAGAACACATTGATTTATTAATCATCGGCTGTTGGGTGTCAAACATTTGACAATTTTGACATACAGTCTTAGAGAAAAAATCCACTACATTTATCCATTAGTAGCAAGGGATCTTTTATATGCACCATCCCACAGACAGGACAGTACATACCACAGCATTTGCTACACCAGTTGTGGAGCACTAGCTGGAATGAGAAATAGTCCAATGGGCCCACCGATGGGAATCGATCCTAGACTGATCGTGAATCACGCAAGCACTGTACTACTGAGCTATGTCCCGCCCCTGAATTACTTACAGAAACAAAATCTTGTTTGAGTTTCTTTTCCAAAACGGATATTTCTTCTGTGTGTTTATTCCTCTCCTTTTGCAAAGCATCAGCAAGCTGCAATAAATAAACCATTTTAAAAAAGAAATTATAAAAGGAAAAAAAGTGATTGGAAATGAAAAGACGAGGCCTGTTTGTTAAAGGGACATACTCTAGTTTTTAAACACTAAGGCATATGTTTTTACTATTATAGCCACTTTTGACAACTGAAATCATACTTTACTTAGATTTTATCGTCTAGATTATCATTTTCCGTACATTCGAAGTGTTATTGGTCATCCTGGTGTTTTTATTATCACATAATGCATTTCTCATATTTTTAAAAACGTGCGTGCGTCTGAGAAGTAACAGTTATGGGAGTCAAGTTTTAGTCTATTTTTAGAGGGTATTTCACCATTTCAAAGTCGCAGACTCATGTTTGACTCAGTTGTAACTTTATCCAAATGTGTTACAGGTTTTAAGATTAACTAAACTTAGTGCTAATTTTCATGGGTTAAAACTAGGATATGTTCCTTTAAATTCATACTCAAGCACAGTATTTAATCATTCAATCATCGGTTATTAGGTGGTGGTTACCACACTATGTTAGTTTGACAACATCTCTTCATTTTAAATTCATACTCAAGCACAGTATTTAATCATTCAATCATCGGTTATTAGGTGGTGGTTACCACACTATGTTAGTTTGACAACATCTCTTCATTTTAAATTCATACTCAAGCACAGTATTTAATCATTTAATCATCGGTTATTCGGTGGTGGTTACCACACTTAATAAATAAATGTTAGTTTGACAATATCTCTTCATTTTAAATTCATACTCAAGCACAGTATTTAATCATTTAATCATCGGTTATTCGGTGGTGGTTACCACACTTAATAAATAAATGTTAGTTTGACAATATCTCTTCATTTTAAATTCATACTCAAGCACAGTATTTAATCATTTAATCATCGGTTATTCGGTGGTGGTTACCACACTTAATAAATAAATGTTAGTTTGACAACATCTCTTCATTTTAAACTTTGGCTATTTGGAGCCTAACACATGAAAGTAACAAACAAGAGAGGAAACCCGCTACTGCCAGATAGCAACCCTGATAATTAACAAAATGGCCACCGCAAAAAAATATGCATTTTTCACAGCAGTTTTGTGGTTAATGTGTAAGAGAGGTGTTTAATTTGTCAGAATTAGAAGAAAACAAATTAATTAGTTATGAAAAGTGACATAAAAAATTGAAAGTTCCATGTCAAAATAAATGTGGTGGAAAACTGAAAACACAGCCATGCATTTCCACGGCACTGCCTACTGCTGTGGTTAACTGCCATGGTTGAGATACATGTAGGTCAGTCTGAAAACCAGCAAGAGATCATGTAATGTGCACTTTCCTACAGACAGGACAGCACACTCCACTGCATTTGATACATCGGTCATAGAGCACTGTTTGGAGTGGGGCACTCGACTACTGAGCAACAGGCCTCTGAGAACTGATCCAGTGCACCACGACTGGTATATCAAAGGCCATGGTATGTGTTATCCTGTCTGTGGGATGGTGCATATAAAAGATCCCTTGCTGCTAATCGAAAAGAGTAGCCCATGAAATTGGGTGTCTAAATCTAAAACGCACTAATATCTTGATATTCAGGTGTCTTAAGTAATATTCGAAACCCTAGTTTAGTCCCAAGTTAATTTTGTTTTCTTCTTTGTTGAGTGAAGGATTGAGTGAGGGAAGGAGAGAAAGGGAGGAGGGAGGAATGGAGAGAGGGACGGGAGGGGGAAGAGAGAGAGAGGGAGGTGGAGGGAGGGAGATGGAGACAGATTTAAATCTGAAAACTTTAATGGTATATACACTGCTTGTATTCGTTCAGAATTTCACTAAATCGGAATTTTAAATGTTTTATAAGCACGAGATCTATATAATCTTACTTACTTTCTGTGGCCAATGGTCGGTCTCGGCCATCCGGTTCTTAAAACTCTCTCGGAGTTCTTCAATTCGGTTGTGGTGGGCTGATATCATCAACTCCCTACAAAGAAAACATAGCTGTCATTTTTGAAAAACAAAAAGTTAAAGCTTCAAGCACACCAAGCTGGACACACAACACTCACACACACACTCACTCTCTCACACACACACACACACACACACACACACACACACACACACACACACACACACACACTCACAGACACGCACAGACACGCACAAACACACACACACACACACTCACTCCAACACACATACATTCACATGCATACACACACAGATACACAGACAGACACACTCAGCTATATGGACTGTCTATCTGGGACATGAGGTTGTTAGTGGTTAGTGAGAGAGAAGATAGTGTAGTGGTGTTACACCTCCCCATTGAACTAAGCATCAGGTCTCTCGGTCTCTCTCTCTCTCTCTCTCTCTCTCTCTCTCTCTCTCTCTCTCTCTCTCCCTCATGTCTCTCCCCTCCTCTCTCTCCCTCCCTCCTGTCTCTCTCCCCTCCCTCCTGTCTATTTCCCCTCCTCTCTCTTTTCCTCTTTTTTTTTCCTCCCTCCTGTCTCTCCCTCCCTCCACTCTCCCTACCTCGAAACTCTCTCAACCTCCCTCCTTCCACCCTTTCCCTCTCCCCTCCTCTCATCCTTTCTCCATCCACTCAATCCCTCTCATTGTCTCTCTCTCTTCTTCCCTCTCATTCTCTCCCCTACTCTCTTATTCCTCCTTCCCTCTCTCTACATAGAAAGAAAACAAAAACAACAATACCTTTCATTTTTGAGAGCTTCTAAATCGGCTCTAGCTCGAGTCAATGCTTCTTTAAGTTCTCTCGTCTCACCTGTAACAGAAGAAACACCTTTAAATTGGATTAAACACTGGATGGCCACCCCAAACACAATAACTCTACTGAATATATGTAATTATTTAACGAATATGGGGACGGTAATTTTGATATTGCACACATATGGATATTTGCCACCTTCAGTGAAAATCTGAGGTCCATATGTCAAATATTATAATTAAAATAGCGCCAGATATTGTTGGTATTTTATGTTAGCAACCTTAGTTGGAGTTATCTCCCTTGATGTAATGGGTGAAAATAATCGCCCTTGTTTTTTGCTCTTCCTTTTCCTTTTGTATTTCTCCAGTAAAGTTGTGTTTCACTTTCTAAGTTTGTGTTTGTGGTCAATAACTATTAGGGCAGCAATTATTCTCATAACTGGCGCAGCAACAGAGTCAAAATTGTACGAAAACAAATGCGATGCCAGACAGAATGATTGTCGCATCCTTTTACTTACAATTTGGAATCTGTTGCTATTTTAACAATATGCGACTCATCAGCCTAAATATTTCACTGAAGGTGGCTAATATCCATATAGTAATGGGTGTGAAAAACCAAAATTAGTAGGGTTATTATCTTTCGGGGGGGGGGGTAGGGGTACCAAATAATAAATAACCACAATCTGCACCTCTGGTGAGCACTCTACACTTGGAAGACACACCCATGAATTAAGTGGGTCAAACTTGGTGCATATGGCTTTACACATTTCCACTGAGCTTACCACTGCATTCACTCTGGCTTTGAGTCCGTACTGGAATAATAATAAAAAATCTCGACTACCTCAGGTGGAACATGAATCCAGTACCTACCAGCCTCAAGTCTTTCTTCTTGTTTTTGGTCTTTTTTGTTTGAATTCCTAGAAGAAAAAGTCTACAGTTTTAAAAACCTTCAACAAAATTCACAATCTGAATTCTGTTGAGTGTTTTTCAATAAACTGAAGTTCACACAACATTGTTAACTACTATGATAAATTACTCTCCTACCTTTAATTACCTTTAGATTTTCCTTAAATTTTGTCCAGACAGAAATCATGAAAAAACCCAACATTACAATGATACACATTCCACATACTAGATGGTCACCATGTCACCTACATCGAGTTCGCTGAGATATCCTAGGACAAAAAGCATGTAATGTTTTGCCGTCTGCCATTCTGCTTTTTTTATGGAATACTCTTCAAAAGGGGTGGAAACGTCCGAAATATGAGACATAATTGATATGACATCATGATGATTGCTTTATATCATAACGCATGTAATGATGTTGTTAGATTACATTACATTCATCCAAACCTCTTGGCAAGTACATGTAATTACATGCTTTATGTCATAGCAGATCTCAGCAAATCAACATAATTGACATGGGACCTAATTCACCAAACACTCGCAACTGTGTGATCTCGCAGTGCAATGCTAAAAGACTGGCAAAGAGGATGATTTGTTGTCTAGCAGAGCCTAAGAGACCTTTGTGAATTAGGCCCATGGTTAGCATCTAGTAAGTGGAACCTGTCATGGTACTGGGTTTTTACAATTTCTGTCTGAACAAAATGTTGGAGAAAATCGAACAGTAATTAAAGGTAGGAGAGTACTATTCATGTAGTTGTTAACAATGTGCTTCAGACTACAGAAACCTGATTCACACATACTCAGTGTGGCTGCGGCTTGACTATTTATCGTCTGCTGTTTCTGCATTTGTTCTCGATACAGATTTTCCAGGTTTTTCAATTCTTTCTTCGACAATTGTAATTCTGCATCTTTGGCTTTCAGCTCCACCATCACACTGTACAAAATTAGATAATTCTATTTGACTCACCATGCATAAAGTTAATCCAGTTCAATTTACAGTAAAGCATCAACAGTTACACAATGAGAGAGAAGGAAGGAGAGTTATATAAGAATTGTTTGTAATTATTTGCAAATTTATCGATGTTTAACTGTCACAAAAATCATGTAGCATAGCGAAGCAATTTTATACTAAATTTGTGACTGTTATACATCGATAAATTCACAAAACATTACTAACAATTCCGATAATTACTAACAGAACTTATTTAGTTAAAACTACATAAATCAGTTTCTAATGTTCTTCCCATTATCTGCTTTACGTAATGACGTCCCATTTGATGTAATGACATCATTTTCTGAGGTGTTTAGTTTAAAGTCCTTCACTACGCTACACAATTTTATGCAGTTTGTGACAGATGTACATCGATAAATTCATTAAAAAAATTATGACAAACATATTTTATATACATTGTAATTACAAAGACAGGAGCTTGTGCAGAGGGTGCCAGATTATGGCAGTCGAACCCTCCTCTTGATCAAGCAAATGTTCTCTTTGTTTCAATACTGTTCCGAGGAAGCATGTCTTAACCCCTCATAAATTTTGCTAGCCAGTTTAGCCCCCCACCCTCTTCTAAAATGTATACACGAGTGCCTGGACACACCATATTTAGTTAAAATACACATAAATCATCTGCTAGCGTCCTTTTCATTACCTGTTTTACATAATGACGTCCCAGCTGGCATAATGACATCATTTTCTGAGGTTTATCAGAATTGAGGACATCATATAAACGTGGACATTTTCTAATTATATAATTATGTTTTCAAAACAATATCTTATTTTTAAGGGCTCTTAATCTCACTAATTTGTCTGTTCTGAGCACACTAAGGTCTTGTTAGTGCAGTAATATTTCATTTCATTTCAACTTATTTTCATGCTTATGCTTAGTTGTTAGTTGGTTAATGGTTAGTGAGAGACAAGAGGGTGTAGTGGCCTTACACCTACCCATTGACTCATTAAAACTTGCTCTAGGTGGGAACTGGTACCGGGCTGTAAACCCTGCACCTACCAGCCTTATGTCCATGACACCACCGAGGCTGGTCTTTGATGCAATCTAAAGCCCTTTTTTTTATTCATAAAGTAAAATTCAGCCGATCACACTTGTTTCATTCCTGGACAGATATTGTTTTATCAACAGTTTTTACAGCTCATTCGTTTCTGCCATTGTGCCATGCTGGTTTTACCATGTATTATGCGCACCGGTGTATAATGCGCACCCCCCACTTTGAACGTTTATTCCAAGAAAAAAAACATGAACTACAATATAATGCGAACCGTTTTTTTAAACCACAAAATCGACAGTGAATGCAAGTTGTACCGCTTTCCCCCCGTCACCAAAATTAACGAAAAGCGAAAGAAGCGGTATATTCAAGAAACCAAGAAACAAAACTTAAGTTAGGTATTTGAGTACATAGACCTACATGTCACATTAAACAAAGGCTAGTACTTGCGTACTTACATGTCACAGACTCACACGTGCATAAATCAAAACAAAGTTATATACCCCATACACTGTAAATGACTAATAAATATATGAAAACAAAAATATAGCATATTACATTTCGTTCTCGTGGCTAACGTGAATGCATGAGATTTCTAAAGTTATAATAGTGTGGTATATTTCCGGTTTGCCGGAAATGGCCGAATTAAATCTCATGGAAATTAAAAATATTTACGGTCCAGTTTTGTCATTTTTGTGCACTTTTTGGCAAGGTATGGATACTTTTGTAGATTTATTTTGCATTTATTACAACCATCACAAGTGAAAAGCGATTTTTAAGAGGGTTTTGGCGTTTCGTTGTAATGAACACTGTCAATAACCTGTAAAGTACCGTAAACTACCGATTGGCGATTTTTCATGGGTGATCGCTGAACATTTTTAAAATATATTTTTTCTATTGCTATGTATAGTGTGCACCCCCATTTTTAACCTGTATTTTCTGGGAAAAAAGTGCGCATAATACACGGGAAAATACGGTATGTGTGGCCGTTGGAAGAAATTATAAATTTGTACGTACAAAATTATTTTAGACCAAAAATTGATATAGAGATTCTACAAAACGTCATGATGTCCAGAAATGCATTTGTTATAGATATTCATATCAAGCAAGAATATTTAAAGGTGCAAACCCTAGTTTCAACGTGTAAAAATGGACACTAAGTTTAGTTAATCTACAAGCCTGTAACACACTTGGATAACGTTACAACAGAGTGAAACAAAAGTCTGTGATGTTAAAACTGGAAAATATCCTTAAAAAATAGATGAGAACTTGAATCAATAACCGCTACTTCTCAGACGCATGTGCATTTTTAAAAATATGAAAAATGCATTTTGTGATATTAGAAACAGGATGATCAGAAACATTTCGCTTCTACGGAAATGGATAATCTAAATAATAAAATACAAGCAGGGCTCGAATTGCAGTGTTAGTACATGCACCGGTGCATGCTGATTTTTGCGTGTGCATGTAACTTTTAAAACTGGGTGCATGCGGTGCATGCTAATATTTTTCAAGTACTGTGTATTGCGTATACTAGTATCCTGTTGTCTACCAGATTCAGACTCAAGTTGTTGAATTTTGCGTATGCATTTCGTAATTTGTTCGCCACATGAAAACGATAACTTTTATCTTATGGGCGCATCCATTTTGTATCCCATAATCCTACTTACAACAATGGCGCCCTTTCGGTCATTTCCGTGAAATATATTTGTGAAAATTGCCGGCAATATCTCGGTTATATCCGTGAACGGTATTAGGGAAGGTGGTCGAGACCGACTTTGGGGTATCCACACGCATAACACAGTTGTTGTCGTCACTGACAAATTGAACTCCGCCAGATCTGTGATCAATACAAAGCACCGTAACTGCCTTGAACATTTTCGACCTCAGATATGGGCACTTGATCAGATGATGACCGGCCGTGCAGGTGCGTCGTGGCAGTTGACTCGAAGTCACAGGCTGGTAGGTACTGGGTTCGGATCCCAGTCCGTAGGCTAATGGAATTTTTAATCCAGATACCGACTCCAAAAAGTTGAGTGGGTGCTCCGCAAGGCTCAATGGGTAGGTGTAACCCTACATGCACCGACCAGTGATCCATAACTGGTTCAACAATCAGCCATAAACGTTTGTGATATCCTTCTAGTGTGGGAAGCGCAAATAAAAGATCCCTTGCTGCCTGCATCGTAAAAAAGAGTAGCCTAAGTGGCGACAGGGGTTGCAGAATTTTAATGGTGCTGTGTGGGCTTTAACCATATTGGTCTGACGCCATATAACCGTAAAAAAATGTGTTGATTGCGTCGTTAAAACGGCTCTAATAAAAAATAAGCTTAGTTTTAAAAACTAGGGTCTGTCCCTTGATCAGATTCCCATATTAAGATTGCGAGAGAGTGCAGTAAACGTTACTCGCGTAGTTGACTCGAAGTCAGCCAGTGATTCCTTTCAATCGCAAATTCCGTATCCAGCTAATTTATATTATACCAACAGATCTTATCGAGTTAAAAAAGTTGATAAAAATGCTTAATACAAAACACAAATATTCGTACGTTTTTGTAATAGGCCTATTATAGATTTCTGTAAGGCGTTTACTTTGGGTGAAATTTTCAAATTTGATCAAGAATCAGTAATAAACGCAGTTGTATAACGTTCCAGTACTGTTAATAAATAAATAAATATAGGTATTGCCGAATACATTCCGAATAGCATCGTATAAAAACAAAAAACGAAGTTGCCTTATTTTTGGTGCATGCAGAATTTTAATGGTGCATGTAACTTTTTTTTCAGCTTGCACCTGGTGCATGTAGATTTTTTGTTTTCATTTCTAGCCCTGACAAGTAATGTTTGATTTCAGCGATCATAAACGGCTCTAATAGTGAAAAATAAGCTGTAGTGTTTAAAAACTAGGGTCTGTCCCTTGAAGTAGATTTCCCATATTAAGAAAGCCAGAGAGTGGCCGTAAACTAAGGATAGTGTGTATGTAACTCACTTGTTGAGTACCACCTCATGTTGATGATCCCTCTTCGACAGCTGTCCAGTCACATGATCCAGCTCTTTAGACTTGGACCTGTAACCAAGGAAAACAATGCTACAAGTGAAGAGCTCATTTCCAAAATGTTATACTGTAAAACCTCTGTAAACCGGAATTATCTCAAAACCAGACCGTCTATAAACCGGAATTATATCAAAACGAGATTCTCTGTAAACTGGAATTATATCAAAACCAGATCCTCTGTAAACCGGAATTATATCAAAACCAGACCCTCTGTAAACCGGAATTATATCAAAACCAGATCCTCTGTAAACCAGAATTATATCAAAACCAGACCCTCTGTAAACTGGAATTATATCAAAACCAGACCATCTGTACACCAGAAATATATCAAAACCGGATTCTCTGTACACCAGAAATATATCAAAACCAGACCCTCTGTAAACCAGAACTATATCAAAACCGGACCATCTGTAAATCAGAATTATATCAAAACCGGATCCTCTGTAAACCAGAATTATATCAAAACCAGACCCTCTGTAAACCAGAATTATATCAAAACCGGACCCTCTGTAAACCAGAATTATATCAAAACCGGACCCTCTGTAAACCAGAATTATATCAAAACCAGACCCTCTGTAAACCAGAATTATATCAAACCGGACCCTCTGTACACCAGAATTATATCAAAACCGGACCCTCTGTAAACCAGAATTATATCAAAACCGGACCCTCTGTAAACCAGAATTATATCAAAACCGGACCCTCTGTAAACCAGAATTATATCAAAACCGGACCCTCTGTAAACCAGAATTATATCAAAACCGGACCCTCTGTAAACCAGAATTATATCAAAACCGGACCCTCTGTACACCAGAATTATATCAAAACCGGACCCTCTGTAAACCAGAATTATATCAAAACAGGACCCTCTGTAAACCAGAATTATATCAAAACCAGACCCTCTGTAAACCAGAATTATATCAAAACCGGACCCTCTGTAAACCAGAATTATATCAAAACCGGACCCTCTGTAAACCAGAATTGTATCAAAACAGGATGTTTTCCATGGTCCCTTTTTAACTATCTGTACAAACAAAACCTCTCTAAACCAGATACCTCTCAAAACCGAAGTTTTTACTTGGTTATGAGGGTGTCCGCTTTGGAGGAGTATCACTGTATATGAAATGTATGTCACTTTGCCGCATTATGTCACAAGAAGTACAGTTTTAATAGCCTAGGCCCATATTTTCTAAGCTATCATAGCGCTACGAAATCGTAAAACCATTGTAAGCTATGATGTACAGGTAGTGACATCACGGTTTTACGATCTCGTAGTTCTAAGCTAACTTTGAAAATACAGGCACTGATCAATAAGCATAGATCACATTTTGATAGAAACTTTGTCATGTTGTTGAGTTGCATTAACATCAGGATACCTTCACTGCTAACTCCAAAATTCGGAAACTGACGTATATCATATTTTGGAAATGAATTTTCAAGTGATGATCCAAGTGGGTCAAAAATTAACTGAAATCTGGCCTCTTTCCTCACAATCCCACCCACTCACCCACCCACAAAATTTCAAAGCTACAGGTATATATATTTAGAGAATACTCAGTGAGCCACTTGGCAATACTGTTTATCTTGCACAAGTGAACTGATGTCATCCTTCTCAAGCCTTTGGTGAGGGAAAGACAACATCAATTCACAAGTGCAAAGATAAACGATATTGCCGAGTAGCGAGTTGGGTATTCTATTTATTACCCATTATTAATCTTTATCATTTTATGGAAGATTTTCAAGTTTGCAAGTTGAGAACCAGAGACAGTGTTGCGTCATAGCTGACGTATGTATCGCTGATGACATAAGTTGTTTGTTGACATGGAAAAAACCCAGTTACGGTTGTTTGTTGTCGCCTAACAGCTGTGGCGTCAAAGCCTATAGAGAAGCACTGATTATGACGTCGAAAGGTATCTAGGGGAAGAAATTTTTTTTCCCCCCTAGGGAAAGATCATTTTTCTTTCCCCACTTCTCTCTGCTCATATGAGTAATATATGTCCTATATAACGTAGCTTCTTAACTTATAACCCTTACGGGCAACCTTATCTTCTATGGTACTGTGATCTTGTACAATGTCAAGAATATTGGGTCCAAGTCAGATAAAGGACAAGATGTCACTCTGTGAGAGAGAAATGGCCCGAGGGGCAATGGGTACTGAATCGATTGCCCATCAAGAGGTCGACTCTTTGTTTTTCCACACATCCTTGGATCCCTACAACTGGTTTATTTAAAAGGCAGTGGTACGTGCTGTACTGTCTATGGGGAATAGTACATATAAAAGATCCCTTGTTGCATTTCTGTTAAGATTGTTTTCTCTTATCATAATTATCACTTAACCTAACCCCTCACAAACTGCAACCCCTCCTCCAATACCCATGAACTGGTCCGAACATCCTAACTTCTAACTAAATGGTTAAAATCTTCCATTGTATCATGGGTATAGGGTGGTGGGGTGGAGCGAAATGCAATTGCTATGAGGTCAGGTTAATGTATAAACAAAATTAAAAAAACATTCTGTGACTAACTTTAGCTGATTCTGGAACTGGTCCGTCTCCATTGTGAGATTCCTGTTGGCTACCCGTAGCTTCTCTACTTCATTCTTCACACCTGGAACAGATGTTGAAGAAATAATGAACAGATAAGAAACCATCACACAAAGCGATGTTATAGGCTATTAAAATACAACTGCAGGTATAGCCAAGTACTCGCCGGACGTGTCTCATCCACCACCCCCCACCCACCCATCCCCACAAGTCTCACATCTGTGGTACTTAGTTTTTCTTCTCAGAAAAACAATCTAAAAGATCCCTTGCTACTTTTTGGCAGGAATAGGGTTTCCTCTCTATTTCTTTCTCTCTCTTGATGGATTCTGTTCCCTACCCCTACCCCTCCCCCATCACAGCAAGTGCACCACAAATGGGCAAACATCAAAGGCTGTGGTATGTACTATCCTGACTAGGGAAAAGTGGATATACTGATGTTTTTTGGTACGAGCAACAAACAGTTCTCCCACCCCACTCTGTTCCGTCTCTCTCTAAGTTCTATCTTCTGTCTCAATCTGTTTGTCTCTCCCTTTCTCCCTCTCAACCAAGACAAAAACATTTAATCATATGTTAAAACACAAACAGCCCTAGTTTAAACTATTCCGAAGAGCCATTAAACAAGCATTCCTTTCTTTTCATCCTACCTTTCGCACTACTCTCGTGTTGTCGACACGTCTCCTCCAGTCGATTCTTCTCGTCCTTCAGTTGATTCATTTCGTCCTGCAGTCGATTCTTCTCACCGTTCAGTTGTTTGTGTTTCTTCTCCAGCTGCTCATGCTGTCTCTCAATCCACTCCATCTTGCTGGCCTGCGTGCGGAGTTTGTCATCTGCCAGACGCGACGATTCCTTCAACACAGTGTTCTCCATCTCATAGTGACCCAGACGAGACAGGAGTTCCTCTCGCGGCTGTTTTCCTGAATCAAAGTTTTAACATTTGATATAGGCAACTGTCTAGAAGTATAATCTTTACATTTAAGAAAAACAATAAATCCACAGAATAAAATGTCTCTCCCATAATAAACTTGTACAATTTTGCTGCTAGTTGTATCCATAGTTGTTCATCTCGATGAATGTTAAAATAAAAAAATTAATAATAAGAAATTGTTTTTTTTAACAAAACATTTAGTTAAAAAACATTATTACTCAAGATCCTGAAATTAATGCGATCATAATATTAAATGAAAAATGCGAGTTTGTGTTATTCGTATTAATAATATGACACATTTATTTGTATGTTTTGTCTGTGTCCCATATTATTAAAATCCAAGAAACAAAGATTAAAATTCGAATATATTTATAAAGCATAACTGTCCACAATAGTCCAGCTCGATGCCAGCCACGTGTGACGATTGCAGGGTCTTTGCTCACCCTGTCAAAAGTCAACACGATCCATCACGTGTGAAAGGGTTTTAGCACGATGATCGTCAGATGGACCGTTTCTTTGAACATTTTGATTTCATCAAAAACAGGGACTAAACAGGTTGTTAATTGATGTGTACACAGTGAAGTGATCTCAGTGTAGATGCTTGTAACTTGGATTTAATCGGCCTCAGTGGTGCTGTGGTTAAGCCACTGAACACAAGACTGGTAGGTACAGGGTTCGTAGCCCGGTACCGGCTCCCACCCAGAGCGAGTTTCAACGACTCAATGAGTAGATGTAAGACCACTACACCCTCTTCTCTCTAACTAACAATTAACCCACTGTTCTGGACAGACAACCCAGATAGCTGAGATGTGTGCCCAGGACAGCGTACTTGAACTTTAATTGGATATAAGTACGAAAGTAAGTTGAAATAAATTAACCGAAAAGTACACAGAGATGTGTTGTTAGGAAAATAATATTTCAAAGGGAGGCCACATGCATTAATTTCATGTCACATTTTAGACTGCCCACTGTCACTAGCATTAATTTAGGGAAGTGTTAATTTCAGGATCTACAGTAATATTTTTCTGCATGCATTATGGTAAACATCCATAGGTGACACTATAAACAAAGTTTGAAGGACTTACAATTTGTAAGAAATGGAGCTACACATGAAACTTTAACATTGAGCTAAGAATAAGTTTGTTTTGTTTAATGACACCACTAGAGCACATTGATTAATTAATCATCGGCTATTGGATGTAAAACATTTGGTAATTCTGACTCGTAGTCATCAGAGGAAACCCGCTACATATTCCTAGTGCAGCAAGGAATCTTTTATATGCACTTTCCCCACAGACAGGAATGCACATACCACGGCCTTTGACCAGTCATAATACACTGTTTGGAACGAGAAAATAAATAAATCAGTTGAACAGATTCGCTGAGGTGGTTTGATCCTGCGACCTCAGGCGAGTGCTCAACCGACTGAGCTAAATCACGCCCCCAACACTGAGCAAAAGTCAACACTGTCACCACCACAAGAAAAGTCAACACTGTCACCACCACCATAAGAAAAGTCAACACTGTCACCACCACCATAAGAAAAGTCAACACTGTCACCACCACCATAAGAAAAGTCAACACTGTCACCACCACCATAAGAAAAGTCAACACGGTCACCACCACCATAAGAAAAGTCAACACTGTCACCACCACCATAAGAAAAGTCAGCACGGTCACCACCACCATAAGAAAAGCAATACCTGTATCTCGCCTTTTTAACTTCATACAGGTGAGACAAAAAAAAAACCCACAAAACTTTTGGTCATTTTGCAAATTTGATACAGCCCCCTTTAACACAGGTTCAACAGTACACATCCAGGGTTTAATCTGTTATTCACCAATTTGGTGAATATATTTCCTCATTCGATTGTCAAAAGGGGTGGGACGTAGCCCAGTGGTAAGGCACTCGCTTGATGCGTGGTCGGTCTAGGATTAAAAGACCATGAAATGCATTTCTGAATATATACAATAACTCTATCAGCTATTATTACAGGGCTTGAACGTAATGACGGCACCGATGGCAATTGTAAGGGGCGGGACGTAGCCCAGTGGTAAGGCACTCGCTTGATGCGTGGTCGGTCTAGGATTAAAAGAACTTGAAATGCATTTCTGAATATATACAATAACTCTATCAGCTATTATTACAGGGCTTGAACGTAATGACGACACCGATGGCAATTGTAAGGGGTGGGACGTAGCCCAGTGGTAAGGCACTCGCTTGATGCGTGGTCGGTCTAGGATTAAAAGAACTTGAAATGCATTTCTGAATATATACAATAACTCTATCAGCTATTATTACAGGGCTTGAACGTAATGACGGCACCGATGGCAAATGTAAGGGGCGGGACGTAGCCCAGTGGTAAGGCGCTCGCTTGATGCGTGGTCGGTCTAGGATTAAAAGAACTTGAAATGCATTTCTGAATATATCGAATAACTCTATCAGCTATTATTACAGGGCTTGAACGTAATGACGACACCGATGGCAATTGTAAGGGGTGGGACGTAGCCCAGTGGTAAGGCACTCGCTTGATGCGTGGTCGGTCTAGGATTAAAAGAACTTGAAATGCATTTCTGAATATATACAATAACTCTATCAGCTATTATTACAGGGCTTGAACGTAATGACGGCACCGATGGCAAATGTAAGGGGCGGGACGTAGCCCAGTGGTAAGGCACTCGCTTGATGCGTGGTCGGTCTAGGATTAAAAGACCATGAAATGCATTTCTGAATATATACAATAACTCTATCAGCTATTATTACAGGGCTTGAACGTAATGACGACACCGATGGCAATTGTAAGGGGCGGGACGTAGCCCAGTGGTAAGGCACTCGCTTGATGCGTGGTCGGTCTAGGATTAAAAGAACTTGAAATGCATTTCTGAATATATACAATAACTCTATCAGCTATTATTACAGGGCTTGAACGTAATGACGACACCGATGGCAAATGTAAGGGGCGGGACGTGGCCCAGTGGTAAGGCACTCGCTTGATGCGTGGTCGGTCTAGGATTAAAAGAACTTGAAATGCATTTCTGAATATATACAATAACTCTATCAGCTATTATTACAGGGCTTGAACGTAATGACGGCACCGATGGCAATTGTAAGGGGTGGGACGTAGCCCAGTGGTAAGGCGCTCGCTTGATGCGCATTCGGTCTAGGATCGATCCCCGTCAGTGGGCCCATTGGGCTATTTCTTGTTCCAGCCATTGCTCCATAACTGGTGTAACAAAGGCGTATGTACTATCCTGTCTGTGAGATAGTGCATATAAAAGATCCCTTGCTGCTAATCGAAAAGAGTAGCCCATGAAGTGGCGACAGCGGGTTTCCTCTCTCAATATCTGTATGATCCATAACCATATATCTGATGCCATATAAATGTAAATAAAATGTGTTGAGTGTGCCATTAAATAAAACATTTCTTTCCTTCATTAATTGTCAAAATGTTGATTCAAAAATCATGTGCCCCATGTACATTCAGATCTGCCACCATATTTGCTGTTACCTTAAACAAAAACTTAAATTTAGCTGTAGATTTTCTGACCAAATTCGCTTTCATTTGATTAGTTCATGTATATATTTTATTGTTCAAGCTTTCAACAAAATACATACCTTCTGTTTGTGCCTTCATTTCACTAACAAACTGGTTTTTCACCCGGATAAATTCTTCCATTCTCATTTTATCCTGTTCTTTCATTTCCATTTTTATTTGTTTGACTGATGACTTTTGAAGTGTCAGAGAGACAGACAAATTTGACAGACATTTTGTCATCTTCGTCCATTTTAATCTGGAAAATAGATATTTTAAATGAGTACAAATCAACTTCAATCTTTTAACACAATATATAAGAATTAATTTTGGCAGAGTTACTTGTAAGTTTCTATCATTTTTTTTAGGGGGCAGGCTGGCTTTTTCCCAAATTAAACGAAAATGCTCGAATCTAGGTGTAAACCACTTGCACCGACCAGTGATCCATAACTGGTTCAACAAAGGCCATGGTTTGTGCTATCCTGCCTGTGGGAAGCGCAAATAAAAGATTCCTAGCTGCTAATCGGAAAGAGTAGCCCATGTAGTGGCGACAGCGGGTTTCCTCTTAAAATCTGTGTGGTCCTTAACCATATGTCTGACGCCATATAACCGTAAATAAAATGTGTTGAGTGCATCGTTAAATAAAGCATTTCTTTAATAATTCCATATCATGTACTGTTATCTTCTTTTTAATAATAAAACATTTCTTTCTTTCTTTCTATGTATTTTTACTTGAATTACAACTAATTTTTAGGGTAAAATGATGGAAATACATGATAAAATGGTCTCAGGTTAACACATTTTGCCCGAACATCTGTATTATTTTTGCCTGAATTTGAGGTTTTGCTCCAGCTCTACAGGGAAGCAGTCCCCCCCCCCCCCCCCCCCCCCCCCCCCCCTGTCTTGTACACTTATGGTTTCTATTATGTCATTAAAACAATAACAAAGGAAACCAACCTTTAATTTTATTATTATTATTTTTAATCACTAGTATTAATATTTGCGTTTGACAACCTGCCATTTCAAATAACATGTAATATACTTGTTCAGGTTTGGTGAATCTAGGACAGAAAGAATTCAAGTTGGTAGGAAAATACATATATGCATGTTAGAGACTGAAAATCTGATACAGATTACCTAAGTATTTCTCTGTGTATTATACCAGCCTCGGTGGCGTCGTGGTTTGGCCTATCGGTCTACAGGCTGGTAGGTACTGGGTTCGGATCCCAATTGAGGCATGGGATTTTTAATCCAGATACCGACTCCAAACCCTGAGTGAGTGCTTCGCAATGCTTAATGGGTAGGTGTAAACCACTTGCACCGACCAGTGATCCATAACTGGTTCAACAAAGGCCATGGTTTGCGCTATCCTGCCTGTGGGAAGTGCAAATAAAAGATCCCTTGCTGCCTGTCGTAAAAAAGTAGCCTATGTGGCGACAGCGGATTTCCTCTAAAAAACAGTGTCAGAATGACCATATGTTTAACGTCCAATAGCCGATGATAAGATAAAAAATCAATATGCTCTAGTGGCGTCGTTAAATAAAACAGTGTCAGAATGACCATATGTTTGACGTCCAATAGCCGATGATAAGATAAAAAATCAATGTGCTCTAGTGGCGTCAATAAATAAAACAAACGTTGCTTTACTCTGTGTCTTATGTTCACCGTTTGTTTTTCAAATTGCTCTCATCAAACTAATCAGAAATTTGTGCCTCGATTAAATGCACAGAGGTGCGTGGCAGTGATTGTGCACCAGCCTCCGAAAAAGAAAAGGGTGTATACAACAATAAATCTGTTTTATGTATGGCAAGACGTAGTCCAGTGGTAAAGCGTTCACTTAATGCGCAGCCAGTCTGGGATCGATCCCCGTCGGTGGGCCCATTGGGCTATTTCTCGCTCCAGCCAGTGCACCACAACTGGTATATAAAAGGCTGTGGTATGTGTTATCCTGTCTGTGGGATGGTGCATATAAAAGATCCCTTGCTGTTAATCTAAAAAATAAAGAGTAGCCACTGAAGTGGCGACAGCATGTTTCCTCTCTCAATATCTATGGTCCTTAACCATATGTCCGATGTAATATAACCGTAAATAAAATGTGTTGAGTGCGTCGTTAAGTAAAACATCTCCTTCCTGTTCTATGCAATCTAATTTACCTGTGATTCTCTGACATCTTCTCAAGTTTCGTATTTTCGTCTTTCAGTGTTTTACACGATTCTTCAGCGGTCTTTAAGTTCAAAACTAACTGGTCATTTCTAAGTAAAACAAAACAAAGATAAATTAAAGAAAATATTTTTTTACAAAAACATAATAAAAATCATTATATGTATTATGATAAACATACTTCCATGATGGACTAATGCCTTTTTGTTTTTACTTCTAAACTAAACATCAGATGGGATGAATTGGGAGGGGGAGTAGGTAAATGGATGGAGGTGAAACCTACAGTCTCCTCCAGTTGGACCGGTAGGGGGACTAATAAAAGGCTAGTATTATTAACTTACTCTTTCTTTCTATCCTCCAGGGATGTTTCTAATGTTTTTGTCTTCTTCTCCAACTCATCAAGGCTAACTCGCAGTTCTTTCTCCCGCACCTCACAACCTCGCAGCTGTTCCAGCTCCTTTTCTGCAGCTTCAAGTTTCTTCTCTAGTGCTTTAATCTCACTGTGAATGAGGTAGCTAACACCGCAGTACTGGCACACGGTTTCATCTCGGGCCATCTGCTGAATTTTGTCTGGCAGTGGGTGCTGCGGAGTGTACCTGTGGAAAGAAAAATACATATATACTATCAATCAAAGAAAAAAAGAAAGAAAGAAAGAAATGTTTTATTTAACGATGCACTCAACACATTTTATTTACGGTTATATGGCGTCAAACATATGGTTCAGGACCACACAGATAATGAGAGGGGAAATCCACTGTCGACACTTCATGGGCTACTCTTTTCGATTAGCAGCAAGGGATCTTTTATATGCACCATCCCACAGACAGGGTAGTACATATACATATATAGTTGATATACCAGTTGTGGTGCACTGGCTAGAACGAGAAATAGCCCAATGGGCCCACCGACGGGGATCGATCCCAGACCGACCGCGCATCGAGCGAGCGCTCTACCACTGGGCTATGTCCCGCCCTATATACTGTTAATCATAAAATATTAGTGATTTTAAAATTTAGCTAAATCCAAAGATATGCCACGTTAGCGACATAAAACTTTAGCGAAGTCATTATATAGGACAGTAAAAAAAAAAAAAAAGCTAAAAGTAAAGAGATATTTAATGACACATAAAGTATATGCAGGGCTCACAACAGGAAGTAAAATATGACCTGCAGTTTTGTTTTTTTAAATAGTCTGCTAAAAAAATATATGGCCTGTTGAACATAAACTGCATGGTGTGAATGGAGGGTTTGGGACAGTGTGTGGAAAATGTATTTTAGAGAATTATAAAATTAAAATACAACAGAATCACAAGCTTAGCCTCAGCTAAATAGAAGATAGATGATTGTACACGCATCTGTCTTTTGAAGAACGACCTGCATTTTTTTTTTTTTTATTGTAACCTCGGGTAGTGAAGACAATAAAAAGATTTGCTTCCACAGGTTCATTTATTAATGATGGTCATATGAAAAATCTGCAATAACAATAATACATTTCTTAGAATCGTATTTAAATAAATATAATGATACTAGAGATGTTCATTCATTCACTTATTCTTTCATTCACTCACCCATTCATTCATTACAAACACCTGTGCATGTACATGTCTATATAAAAACATATTTCATACATTTGCCTTATATGAACTAAAATATAACACAGTCTGGTATTCAATATTGAGTTAAAATATGTTATTATAAAACATTCACTTACCAGACAACTCGTTCTAGTTTGCACTAAAACTCATGTGAAAATATAGTAGTTATCTTTGACTTTGCAGTCGTAGATTGAAAGATGTTGTTCAGTTCAAAGCAGAACAAAGCAAACCGAGGTTACATAATTTAAGCAGGTGACTTTTTATTTCAGCTGCTAGGTCCAAAAAATTGTCTGCTTTTCGCAGAATATAAGACAAGATCATTGTACATACATCTGTCTCTCAAAGAACGACCTGCGATTTTTTGGAAATTTTAGGCAGGTGACTTTTTGTTTTTCACTTTTCACAGGCTGCTATTTTCAGCCCTGATATGCACTTCCATATGCTCTACTTCCGAACTTCATCTTAACCCTTATGTGTACACTGTATCCCAAAGGCTACGGTTTGAATAAATTAAGATTCATATGGGTTGAATAAAAGCTTGTGTAATCTTCTTACACATGTGTATATACACCGGCTCAGCTTGGTAGAAAATATCAGCAATTTTAAGCAAATTTTCTTAGTAGAAAATATTAGCAATTTTTTAAAGCAAATTTTGTTAGAAAATATTAGCAATTTTAAGCAAATTTTGATAGTCTGTATACCAAAACACTTTTTTTCCTTAGCCTTCTTCCCACACCCACCCACCTAAAAAAGCTATTAGAAGACATTATATTACAAGATACATGTACAATGTCTATTAGTCTCAGGGCTTCTAGAATTTTTTTTTAATTCACTAGCCATGGGATCAGTAATTTAAGAAATTTACTAGCCACGATTACAAATCCACTAGTCCTACTTTACTTTAAGTAAATACATTTTTACTAATTAATAATAATAATCGGATATGTCACCTAAAGAGGGAGATGGAGCTTAAACACACTAAGATTGGGGGGTGGGGGGGGGGGGGGGGGGGGGGGGGGGGGATGGGAGTGGGTTACAGGATATTCATATTTAAAAAATAAGACTAAAATGCAGCATTTGACAACTTTTGTTTTCACTAGCTGTTTGGCATGGTAATATTAGTTGTTTACTAGCCCAACACTGAATATCACTAGCCATGGGAGTGGGGCTACAATAATCTAGAAGCCCTGACTATTAGTCAAATTTGGTATATGATAGAATGCCAGCTTAAAGCCTGCTTGCAACAAATTTATAAAGTTAAAGTTTGTTTTGTTTAACAACAATGCAAAATAACATTGATTAATTAATCATTGGCTATTGGATGTCAAACACTGGGTAATTCTGACATAGTCTTACAAAGGAAACCTGCTACATTTTTCCATTAGTAGCAAGAGATCTTTTATATGAATCATTCTACAGACAGGATAGCACATGCCATGGCCTTTGATACACCAGTCGTGGTGCACTGGCTGGAAAGAGAAATAGTCCAGTGAGCCTGTCAATGGGAATCGATCCTAGATCGACCACGAATCAGGCGAGCACTTTACCACTGGGCTATGCCCTGTTCCTGCAACAAATTTGTAGTCTTATTTGAAAATGTTTTATTCAAATAACTGTTTGTTGTATTTACCGCTGGAAAGATGTTTCCTTTTCCGGTGGGGCAGACATTTTGGCCGTCACAAGTTGTCATTTGTTGTTTGGATCCAAATCACATTCGCTTTAACATCACATTCTGTGAAGCTTGTCATCTTTACTATCAATCTGTCAGCCAATAGGCACCATCTGTCAGAGAAATAGAAATTTAAAAAAATAAAATAAAGCTATTTGATAAGTGCCAACATTAACCACAGAATACAGTGATGTGTATGAACAGAAGCTAGCAACAATGATGGTAGCATTAGCAGGCATCATAATTTCAGCACCACAAATCAGAGAGAGAGAGAGAGAGAGAGAGAGAGAGAGAGAGAGAGAGAGAGAGAGAGAGAGAGAGAGAGAGAGAGAGAGGGGAGGGAGGGAGGGAGGGAGGGAGGGAGAGGGAGGAGAGGGAGAGAGGGAGAGAGAGAGAGAGAGAGAGAGAGAGAGAGAGAGAGAGAGAGAGAGAGAGAGAGAGGGAGGGGGGGAGGGAAGGGTGAGGTAGAGGGAGAGATTCAGGGCACAATATTTCACGCGAACCGCCGTTCTGTTCGCGTGTCGGTTACGCAAAATTAAATTTACGCGAACCGTAAATTGGTTACGTCATGGCCTGTATTAAAACTTGCAAACTTCACGATTACAGGAAGTTTATCCATCCAGACATACTACTACTAGTACTAGTATTCTGACAAATGTTTTAGGCTGAATTTTAGATGCTTGATGCGCAGCAAACCAGTAAAGAACATTATATTGCAACAGTTGTAACTTGCGACCAGTCTAAAACTTTTTAAAAAGTTTTAAAGAAATGTGCTCAGACCGCTAGGGATGGCTAAATTATTTACTTCTATTTTATCTCTGAAAGGTATATATGTAGATATAATATTGGACTGGCTATAATTTTGCATAATAATGTTAAAAACAGTTTTAACGTAAACAGGAATCCAAAAGTGTCACAAAAATTTAAAAATCCTAACATCACATAATGAGCTTTAAAAAACAAACATTTGGAACGTCACTGTAGTATAGAAGTACCATCAATAAAGTGAAAGTAGCATAGCCAACGCAAAACGCAAAAAGGAATCCCTCCAAATGATTATGTATATATTTTAAAGGCATAGCGCCCATTATGCACAGTACGCATGTGCGTAATGCAAAAACTAAATCGGGGAATAGGCCGGGGCTGTCTGTAATTGTTCTATAAAATATCCTCTTAAAATTGACTCGAAAAAAAGATTACAAAAAAAAAAAAAAAAAAAAAAAAGGCTTCCAAAAAGGCTCAGATTGCATCTACAGGCGTCTTGATTTTCAAAATGTTCACAGCCCCCCCCCCCCCCCCCCCGCCCGAATATCCCTGCTCGGGCACGCCTTTGGCGTGCACAATGCTAAGAAAATTTCTGGCTACACCCCTGTATTTTGTTTCAGTACTGGGGCTGATATTCAGTTCTTTTATAATACTGTTAACTTTAGCAAGCATTAAAGACATTTTTTTTTTTTTTTTTTTTTAAATGTTTTCTTTTGTATTTGTTTTAACTTTATGTTTCAGCTAAAAACTATGTATTTAAAGTATAATTTCAACGTAATTTTGAGGTAACCGATCAGGTAACCCACGGGTTACGCAAATATAATTCACGTAACCGAACAATTGGTTACCTAGGTAAAAACCACGTGAACCAACTTCCGGTTCCCTCAGATTTCGAAATATTGTCCCCTGGAGATTGATCTCTTGTTTTAATTAAATTTTATTTTGGTGGTAAAATCATAAAATCGTGATATAGCCAAGTCAACACTAACTGGCACTGTAATGGACTAAGTGATTATTGTCCGAACCAAATTGTTAACAACTACAAAAAATTACTCTCTTACCTTTAATTGCCGTTAGATTTCCTCCAAAGTTTGTCCAGACACAAATCACAAAAAAACCATTACAAATATACAGATTCCACACTCGAGACTGTAACGATGTCGCCGATATTGTCTTTGCTGAGATTGCACAGGGAAAAATACATGCAGTTTTCTGCCATCTACCAAGTTGTTTGTTTATGGAATACTCTTCAAGAGGGGTGAAAGCCTCCAAAGTATGTGACACAATTAATATGAAATCGATGATTTCTAGTGGTATCATTAAAATAATAATAATAATAATAACCAAAAATAATAATAATATGACGTCATCACGTTCGCTTTTATATCATAACATGTTATGATGTTGTTAGATTAAGTCCTATCCTTTCACCCCTGTTGAAGAATATTCCATAAAAAGTCAAAATGGCAGCTGATACAAAATTACATGCTTTTTCCCTATGCGCTCTCAGTGAAGTCGATATAGATGACATGGTTAGCATCTGGTATGTGGAATCTGTGTCATTGTAATGGTTTTTTCAAGATTTGTGTCTGGACAAACTTTGGAGGAAATCTAACGGCAATTAAAGATAGGAGAGTAATTTTTCGTAGTTGTTAACAATTTGGTTCAGACAATAGGCTATTACACGAGATTACTGAGTAAAATATCCCTCAAGTCTTCATTAAAATTTTTAAAATATTTGTTATGGTTAGGGTGATGTTCCCTCTTTGTATAAAATGGGGGGGGGGGGGGGGAGAGACATTCCTCCTCGCCTTTTCACTCTGTCATACTAATTTGACTCAAAATGTGAGGAGCAATTTCTCCCTCCTTCACATTTTCAGCCAATCACTGAATGATACAGCCTGAATTTCGGGAGAGCCATTTACTATGATTGAGTTTTTGTTGGTATTTTTTTGGAAAGTGTACCGCCCGTTCCCCCCATTAGTTATCGATCTAAAGAGGGATTTTTTGATGGGGTATATATATCCCTAACCCTAACCCTAACTAATATCATCATGCTACAAAACGACAAAAAAAAAGAAAAAAAGGAAACATTAATAAACTATTATAAATGATGGGGGGAACGGGTGGAGCTCTTGCTAAATATTACATGATGAATACAACTGATACGATTGTGACTATCATGGATGTGAAGTTATCTCGTTGGAACCATATTTACCACACTTTATACCAGGTAGCCATTTTGAAACTAATGAAAACAAAACAAATCGGAACTTGTCGTGTAAATCCGGTGCGTTAGGCCTAACTAATCGCAAAGACATAAAAGCAAAAAGTGGGCCTATTAGTAAGATATCATATTTTTTAGTTTAATTTATTGAAATTTATTCAAGAATATGATATCAGCAAACAAAGCTTCGAATTACAAAGTAACGAAATATGCAGTGTGAACGGCAATATTCATCGGCTAGTTTGACCAGTTTCGAGGTTCAGCAGTAGGGTTCCACTTGGTCAAATCAATCCCCATTGCCGATAATGTTAAACATTTTGATATGTACTAATGCATTGGCGACTGATGAGGGGGTGGATGTCCGGGCGAGACAGGGCATCCGCCTCCCACCCCAGCTAGGGTTGGAGCAACTCCTTAAATTCGGGCAAAAAAGATATTCGGGCAAATTGAGCTTGCCTGAAACTTTTACTATGCATTTCCATCATTCTACTCAAAGTATTACTTGTAATCCATGTGAAAATGCAGTGCTTCGTTGTTTTTTGTTTTTACCCCTTTATAGCTGTTTGGGCATTTTCTGTTAATTCGAGCAAAAATAAGTCTACCCCTTACAAAAATTGAAGCCCGTAAGCTTATGCACTGTCCCCATCAGCTCTGAAGGTATGCATTGGCACCTCTAGCTAAAAGGTGACTAAGGGGGTCACAAGGGTTTCGTGCTATGTGCTATCCTGTCTATGGGGTGGTGCATATAAAAGATCCCTTGTGGCGACAGCGGGTTGCCTCTCTCAATATCTGTGTGGTCCTTAACCATATGTCCAACGCCATATAACCGTAAATAAAATGTGTTGAGTGCGTAGTTAAATAAACCATTCCCTTCTACTTCTTCATAATTTTATTACACCCCCCACCCCCCTTACACAATCCTAGATCTGTCCTCTCCTGCAAATCATGCCTCTGTCATATGTAATATATTTTGTATAATTAATGCCGTCAGCGGAGGCGGCACTTCAATAATTCTGAATTAGAAATATTATTGGTAGTAAATCTGAAGGCATTACTTGTAGAATGTAGGAAATTGTATTTCAGGACATCTAGTTTTCAAAAATTTCTGGAGGAGCATACCCAGACCCACTTAGAAACTTTGCTTTGCGCCCTCTATCTACGTTGCCCCACACCCCCACCCCCCCCCCCCCCCCCCCCCCCCCCACCCCCCCCCCCCCCCCCCACCCCCCCCCCCCCCCACCCCCCCCCCCCCCCCCCCCCCCAACCCCCCCCCCCCCCCCCCCCCCCACCCCCCCCCCCCCCCCCCCCCCCCCCCCCCCCCATGTATACTTGCTTCCACCGTGCCTGTGAACCTTCCCCATATGCATGTGCTTAGAAAGCATCCATAATCAGATAAGAGGTGTTCAAACATCACATCTCTTAATGGGTCTTACTTATTAGGATAGGTATATAATACAGTGAAACACCTCTAAACCGGACACCCTCGGTACCAAGTAAAATGTCCGGTGTTAAGAGGTATCCAGTTTCGAGAGGTTACGTTTTGTACAGATTTTAAAAAGGTTTACAGAGTCCGGTTTTGAGAGGTTTCACTGTATATTCATAAGTTAGTTTTAACGTTAAAATTCCGAGGGCCAGTGCACCCCCATCTTCATAAATCAAGGCTAATATTCGTTCCTCGTATTCAGCCTTGATACATGTAGTCAAGATTACTGATATCCACTACTAGCGCCCTCTATTGGAAAAAAATTTGTAACACCGATTATGTCCCTAACACGATGACATCACTGACCAATCACAGCATCGGTAACATGTGACAATCTTGAAAGCAATATCAAAAATTAACCGCCGGACGCTGACGCTGCCATCTTTGTTAGTGTTGAAAATGGGCAGAATTTTGAAAATAGCAATTAGTAAAAAGGTTAATAGAATAATTTAAAAAAAAATAATAACAATAAAAAAAAATTACAAGCCAAAAATAAAAAGAATTGACTGCTCGGCCGAATATTTATATAATTTGGAGCATTTTAGAAGGACAGTCCAAAAATAAATAAGAGAAAGAAGAGAGGATCGGACTATTTAATAATATTTAAAAGAAAAGTAATTTCGACATAAAATTTTGAACGAAGGTCTAAATGTTTAAAGTCCAATCTATATGTCCACGTGAGTGGCCTCGTTAAGGCCGTTAGGGTGTGGAGGTTGGCCTACGGCGAACTGATGAGCGGAGAACCCGGCAAAGGCGGGGATGAAGTGCTTCCATCTCTGGTCGGCGAGGATGGTTATAACACTCCGGTAGTCGTTGCCGAAAAGGGCCTTGACGATCCTGTGGATGGTGTGGCTATCCATCTCTCTAACTAGGACCGCTTGTCGGTAGACTCCTTCTCGGCGCTGAGTTAGTACCAACCCCGTCTTGCCGGCTGTTGACTTGATGGTGTGTAGCTCGTAAGCGCTTCCATCAGGCAGTTTTTTCAGCTCTAGTTCCACTAGTCCGCCCATCAGTGATGCCGGATCCGAGGTGTCCCCCTGCACGAACTTCAGGAAGCCGGACCTGATTTTCCCGATCTGAACTTTCCAGACGGCTTCCGAGTCGGAGGGGGACGGTGCCTGTGAAGGTGGAGGTCTTGCCTTGTCAGGCTGGTCGCTCGGCTGAGCGACGGCCTTCCTCTTCGCAACGGCTCCTGCCCGGACCACCGCCTTCCGAACTGGCAAGACTGGTGACAGTGGCCAGTTACGTGTAGGTGGTGGCGTAGAGGGAGATGGAGGTCTGTCTGCGGGCGTCTCGCACATCGGCGCATTGAGAGCATCCCTCGGTGTTGACGGCGGGTCCGGATGAGCTGGTCCTTTCGTCTTGGGCCGAGCCGGGGGCGGCGACGCAGAAGGGACCGCCTCTGGCGGTTGAGCCGCCAGTTTTGCCCCCCCCCCCCCCCCCCCGGTTTGGTTAAATCAAAGAAATAAACTTTAAATACAAAGTCGTAAAGTGGTCATCTAACATGTAGTCGATCCAAGATTCGATCCCTGCTGGAGGGCCCATTGGGCTATTTCTTGTTCCAACTAGTGCACCATGATTGGTATATTAAAGGCCGTGGTATGTGCTACCATATTAAGCATGACAGATATTTTCCTCACGGCCATGCAAGGCAAAACAAAACTGCAAAATCGCACACAAGGCATCAGTTGAACAAAAAGTTTTGAGTAATCTTTTGCTCAGCAGACAGCTGTGTGCAGTTGGCTCTATATTATTCTTGTAAAGTACACCTATATATTTGAAACGAAATTAATATTCACAAATAAAAGTCAAAAGTTTATTTTGTTTAACGACACAAATAGAGCAATTGATTAATCATTGGCTACTGCATGTCAAACATTTGGTAATTCTGACACAGTCATCGGAGGACACCCGATACATTTTTCCTAATGCAGCAGGGATCTTTCATATGCACTTTCCCACAGACAGGAAACCACATACCACGACCGTTGACCAGTTGTGGTGCACTGGTTGGAACGAGAAAGAAACTCAATCAGTTCAATGGATCCACAGAGGAGGTTCGATCCTGCGACGCAAACACCTCAAGCGAGCATTCAACAGACTGAGCTAAATCTCGCCCTTACAAATAAGAGATAAACAACAACAAAAAATATTGTGCCTTGTTTATTTGTGTTGCAAGCATGCTGCAACTGAAGACTTTCAACAAGTTTTATTTACAAATTTCAACAAGATTTTTACAAATAAAATAACAGTGGATGAAATGATAAAATTAACAATAGTGATGCATGATTTTAGATCTAAAACTATTTCTTATGTACATAATTACAGTAAAAACAAAGATTATCAATGATCAAAGGTGATTTTCACATGTGACCTGAATGAGGACAAATAAAATGGAGGTGGGGAAAAAAAGAAAGGAAAGAAAAACACAAATATTTCTCCTGCGACTTCTAATTTACATATGACAAAATATGAAAAGAATTCCGTTCTATTATAAAGCAGGGTACAATATTTCAAAAATCTTAGATAACCAGAAGTCTGTACACATGATTATTTACCTATAGTCCATCCCATCCTCCTACAAAAATGTTTTTTGGAAATAATTTCAGTTTGGTTTCACATAACAAGAAAAGTAAGTGTTTAGGAAAAAACAAAAAAAATACCATTTTTGTGTGCAATTTAGATAACAATCGGCTCTGAAATAAATAACTTTCAGTAAATTCCATAGAATGAAAAAAGACGTTCTCTGTGGGATGGACTATAGTAAGACTATAGGTAACCCTTTGTTCAGTTATTCAAATTAAGTTTTCATAACCGATAAGTTACCTAACCCTAACACACTTGTATTGCAGTTTCATACTAAACCAAGAGAAAGAAATTAGGGAATACATAGTATTATAAACCAAATTTCAGTCACTATTAACATCATATCTGTATCAAGTGCAACGATCCAACCTCTTCAATTGCCCGATTGCTGTAGAGTTTTTAATTATTGATTTTTTTTTTTTAATAATCAACTTTTCACAAGTGTAATGAGTGTACATATTTCTTCTCCCTCCTAGAAATGTACATTAAAAATGTTGATTTTACATGGGATAATTTCTTCTTTTTTTCCATTCACTTTAAAAGTAAACACTGTCATTACCCACCTCCCACCCTTGCCCATACACACACTTTTACACTTTGTATGCTGATCATTTTAAAGTCCTTAAGCATAAATTCTGCCCACAAACTAACATGGCAAATATACATGCCAGACTGAGCTACCTTGATATTAGTCACAAAAACATTAACATCGCTTATAGAGTAGTTTTTGGTGTGTATGTATTAGCATTTTTCCATAAACGTGATAACACATACCACAATGTTTGATATACTAGTCTATAAATATATAACAAATTCTGATTATCACATTATACATTTTCTTTTGCTATTCCATGCACATAATTTCTATATCATGAATTAAAAACTGAACATTTTAAAATTAATATTTAAAAAGGTTTGCCATACAAAATCAAACGACCAGTTACTACATTCAAAATTAAGTACATTAATGTCTACCCCAAAGGGTGATTTTTTTTTATCTAATTAAGGTGTTGTCAAATTATTAAACTATCAAATTAACACTGTACACAACGCCATGGAGTACAAGTCGTATTGAACAGGGTTCATATTAACAGTGCCATTTCATACAGGTTCGACTCAACTTGGTTGAAGCAAACCCTCAAGTTAAGTAACAGACCTAACAAACAGGTAATTTAATACTGCCCTATAATATAAATCGTTTTTATCCTGCAACCACCGTTTCTATTGACAGAATATGATAACGGATAAAGCAAAGTCATACCCTGCTACTAGAAGGATACGACTTTTGACATTACTCCTGTGACGTCGCACGCATAGCTACTTTACAAAATCGCTCATCTGACCTCTAGGTCATCATACAATGTGCCTGAAATAACAAGAAATATTAGCTTTTTCCCGTAATTTTTATGGTCTGCAGGATAAAGATAATAACTAGTTAATGACGTCAGATATCTGCTTTATCCTGTTCAGGCCGAATGAGAAATTTCGCTCAGCAGAGCCTCGTGGAATTTCCCCCATTCTTACCGTCACAGGATAAAGCAGATATCCCGACATCATTAACTAGATATTATCAATACTTTAATTTACCTTGCGACAACCTACCAGTATTTAACATATTGGCCATGCCATTGGCCTTAAAGCTGTAAGTATTGGGTTCACATTCTCAGTACCAGTACCTATCAAGAGTGAGTTTTAATGGTCAATGGTGGAGGTGTGAGACCACTATAGAGATTTCTCTCTCACTAACACGCGACAAGCAACCATTAACTCACTGTACTGGATCGACAGTCTTTGTTAGACGAGGGGCGGGACGTAGCCTAGTGGTAAAGCGCTCGCTTGATGTGCAGTCAGTTTGTGATCGATCCCCATCAGTGGGTCCATTGGGCTATTTCTTGCTCCAGCCACTGCACCACGACTGGTACATCTGGTGCTATCCTGTCTATGGGATGGTGCATATATAAAAGATCCCTTGCTGCTAATCGAAAAGAGTAGCCCATGAAGTGGCGACAGCGGGTTTTCTCCATCAATATCTGTGTGGTCCTTAACCATATGTCCGTCAATAAAATGTGTTGAGTGCATCATTAAATAAACCATTTCCTTCCTTCCTTGTTAGCGGAGGTAAACTCGGGATTGTGCTTGAACCTCAACAGAATATAATTTCATGACAAAACAAGCATTCTGAGTACTGCGAAAACCAATACATGTCCCCTACCAACAAGCTCAAAAATATTTCTTATCTCCTAAATTCAAGGGCCATGAGGGTAAATCATCATGAAAGTTAAACTTGACTTGTAATAGTACATGATAAAACTATATACAAAATCTGAAGGCAATGTGAAAAAAAAGGTCCAGAAAACTATATGTGACTCAATCAAGTCAAACAGTTACAGAAGAATGGGGACGAAACCTATATCTCCCTTACAGTTGGACCAGAAGAGGACTAATAAATTTTACATTTTATTTTTAGGACATTGGAAATACCATATATTGAGCAAAACCAAAACAGTAAAACTTGTGGCCAATAATTTTTTTTAAAGGATGTTAATTTTTGCTTAGCTATATTGTTATGATAGTTAATGAAACATGATTTCAAATTAACTGAGAAATAGATTTTTAAAAAAAAACATTTAAAATACTAACATGATTAAAAGCAGCTGACTAGGACAGACAAATGAATGGATGGATGGATGAATAAATGGGTGGATGAATGAATGAATGATGAGATGGATGAATGAATGATGAGATGGATGGATGAATGGATGGATGAATGAATGATGAGATGGATGAATGAATGATGAGATGGATGGATGGATGAATGAATGATGAGATGGATGAATGAATGATGAGATGGATGAATGAATGATGAGATGGATGAATGAATGATGAGATGGATGGATGGATGAATGAATGATGAGATGGAATGACTGACAAGCAAGATAATATATCCTATATACAGGGATGTGAGAGGGGCTGGAACAAACAAGCTTACTGCTCACCTTCTTTCTTCCCAAGTCAAACAAAAGCTTTTAAATAGCATATACTGGATTGGACAAAACTGGCCAATCGCAGCGAAGCTGACGAAATCCTGCCATGGGAATGGACTACGCGTGAATACTACTTGCGATTGCACGATACTACTTTTGTTTTTTAGTTTTTGCATTGTTGTTTTTGTTTGTTTTCTTTTTTTAGACGAAATGGAAAAACGCATTTCCGCGTAGCTTTCACATCCCCTGTATATTGTTACAAACTGCTGAATATGAATCAGACAATGAATTACAAGGATTTTGTTTTAAGGATTCCACCAGAATCGGAAAACATGTCCACAAGATATTTTGAGATTGCGTTACATAATTTTACAAGTCCGACACAAATCCCCTGACTACCCCCACTCCACCCTAGGTTGTTTTGTATGCACATAAAAAAGTTAATAATAGTAAACGACCTCTAATTTGAATTAGGACAATTATTAATTTGCATTTTGAACTGTAGGGGTGAGGTGAGCATATTGTGATATCAGTATCAGATTTAGGGCTGTCAGTGCCGACTCACCCTACCCCCTGCTATATTATATTCAGTCCCTTGATAACTCTGGGTAAAACCTTAAATGAAACAGTGCGTCTATATAAGATATTACACAACCCTCCATTTCATATCATGTTAACATCCCCCAGGAAAAATATTTTCCACATTACAACCTTTATTATGTAAGCTATCACTTGAATTAAAAACCCCAATTAGTTATCTTATAAAAATGAATTATAATCGAAAATTGATAATTTTGCTTCTATCGATCTGATGATCTATTTTCACTAAGCAACCTTTTTTTTGTTGCAAAATACACAACGCAATAATTTGTTACAAATTAAACAAAGCATCCATATGTCACAAAGCTAGTACCCAATGTGGAAATAAACAAAATAAACAACTTGTTACAAAGTAAAACGAGCAACAACTTGTTACAAAGTAAATACAAATACCCATGCACCAAGGTAAAGTCAAGTTATATCAAGTGATATAAATATTTCTTACATAAACACTTTATACAGTGTTACATACTTAACTTTGTACACATTATACATCAAGACTTTGTATACGCAGTACACGATTCCAATAATTATATATAGTATGTACTTCATTCGGCATAAAACAAATAAATTAGTAAACTGAAATAAGCACTTGCTTAAGACATTAACCATCACATCGGTTTGAAAAAAAAGAGGAAAAGATCCTAATAGAATATTCATAAATGAGTTATGTTGCTAACCTTATCTCCCAAAGAACTATCTCAACTAACAGTGTACGGGTTAATGTGTAATAAACTTGTAGACAAGTTAGCAATGTATATTTTACCGTATCATAACTAACTTATGAAAACTGTCTCAAATCAAATGATGACCTTTCATTTCAGTCGTAATTCGGCACAACAGAATATAACAAAATCCTCAAAGTGTTTTGTTTGGTACAAGTTACACAAAATTAACCTTTTCTCTGTGTGACTGCTTGTATACATCAGAATAAACAAAAGACGAATGTAGTAAAATAGAGAAAAAGAAAGAGGAACACACCCAACACCTCTCAATAAAGAAGAAAAAAAAATTGAAATCTTAAAATCAGTTCATATTTGTTTAAAAAGATAGCTAGATTGTCTTCAGCATTAAAACAAAAATGTCTACCTTTTTTTCCAAATAATAAAGTAAATAAATGAAGAATTCTTTTTAAGTAGTGAACACATAAAAACTGAACACAATTATTAACTTATCACTTGTGTACATGGATTTCCATGAAGATTGTTGTCCTCCCGTTTCGTATAAAAATAAATCTCCAATCTTTAAAAACAAACAACTGATCACAGCATCCCTTGTGTCAAACATCAAGCCTACAATAATAATAATATTTACACAGGGCTTCTAGATTATGGTAGCCCCACTCCCATGGCTAGTGATATTCAATATAGGGCTAGTAAATAACTACCATTGCCATGCCCGACGGCTAGTGAAAAAAAGTTGTCAAATGCTGCATTTAAGTATATTTAGTAAATATGAATATCCTACCCCCACCCCCTAAATTCTTAGTGTTTTTAAGCTCTATCTCCCTCTGTAGGTGACATTATTACTATTAGTAAAATTGTATTAACTTAAAGTAAAGTAGGGCTAGTGAATTTTTAATCGTGGCTAGTAAACATTGAAAATCACTGATCCCATGGCTAGTAGATTTTAAACATTGTAGAAGCCCTGATTTACACACCATCCAACAGAACCCTCCCAGCTAAGCCCTGATTTACACACCATCCAACAGAACCCTCCCAGCTAAGCCCTGATTTACACACCATCCAACAGAACCCTCCCAGCTAAGCCCTGATTTACACACCATCCAACAGAACCCTCCCAGCTAAGCCCTGATTTACACACCATCCAACAGAACCCTCCCAGCTAAGCCCTGATTTACACACCATCCAACAGAACCCTCCCAGCTAAGCCCTGATTTACACACCATCCAACAGAACCCTCCCAGCTAAGCCCTGATTTACACACCATCCAACAGAACTCTCCCAGCTAAGCCCTGATTTACACACCATCCAACAGAACCCTCCCAGCTAAGCCCTGATTTACACACCATCCAACAGAACCCTCCCAGCTAAGCCCTGATTTACACACCATCCAACAGAACCCTCCCAGCTAAGCCCTGATTTACACACCATCCAACAGAACCCTCCCAGCTAAGCCCTGATTTACACACCATCCAACAGAACCCTCCCAGCTAAGCCCTGATTTACACACCATCCAACAGAACCCTCCCAGCTAAGCCCTGATTTACACACCATCCAACAGAACTCTCCCAGCTAAGCCCTGATTTACACACCATCCAACAGAACCCTCCCAGCTAAGCCCTGATTTACACACCATCCAACAGAACCCTCCCAGCTAAGCCCTGATTTACACACCATCCAACAGAACTCTCCCAGCTAAGCCCTGATTTACACACCATCCAACAGAACTCTCCCAGCTAAGCTACAGAGAACAGACAATTAGAAAAATAATTGAATCTGCCTAACTTACAGTACACAAAACATATTTTTATATCCAAATATAAAAAAAGAAAGAAAAAAAAAGAAAATGCAATTAAGAAATAGAAAGGAAAACTTTATCAACGTGCCCATAACCCACTAAAGGTTCAGCCACGTCCATCCTGGGCACGAGTTCTAATTTGTGCCAGATCTCCTGTCCAGGACAGAAAGAGATAAAATTAATTTAAAAAAAAAATTTATACTCAATAAAATGAATTAAAACCCAATAGACTTTTGGTCAGTTTTTGCTACTAGCGTTACAGTATTTTAGCAAGTTTTCACTGCAGATTATTTCTAAGCATTGACCGAGTAAATTCTGACAAGTGTTATATACATTCTGCTTAGTAAAACCAAAAACAAATGTATTTTGACCATATATCAAAAAAGATGGTGAAAACATCTACAAACCCTTAATTAATTTTGTTGAGTATATCACATAATAAATTCACCCAGGGCTAGCTCTGGCACTCGCCAACTGGCGAATTTTGAAAACAATTGGCGAATTTTTTATTTTGAGTTGGCGAAATAATTTGACAACATTTTGTGTTCACCCAGAGCTAGCCCTTTTAGCATTGCACTGTGAGATCGCAAAGTTGCAAGAGTTTAGTGAATTAGGCCCCTGCCTGACACCAAATATCATGACTCAGACAGTATGAATTAAAATAATTGCTCATCTGACACGCAAAAAGAATATCCCAGCTTGTGATGTTGACTGGCAAAAACTGGCTGATATGACAGTATTTTGATCTCACCCCGATATAAAATCCTGGCTATGTTAATGTTCAACGACACCTCGGCACATTTTAAACTACCACTATTTGATATCCGTTATGGTTATTTTCAAACTTTGTTGACGGAGTAAAATAAAATTTGTCTTAACATCATCAAATGGATTTATTAATCATTGGCCATTTGATAATTCTGACACATGGGTCTCAGAGAAAAAGGTTTTTTTTGTTTTTTTTTGAGGGGGGTGGGGTTGGGGAGGAAAGGAAAGGTTAGTGGTCGGGGTTTTCTTGGGGGGTGGGGTTGGGGAGGAAAGGAAAGGTTAGTGGTCGGGGTTTTTTTTTTTGGGGGGGGGTAGGGTTGGGGAGGAAATGAAAGGTTAGCGGTTGGGTTTTTTTTGAGGGGTGGGGTTGGGGAGGAAAGGAAAGATTAGTGGTTGGGGTTTTTTTTTTGGGGGGGGTGGGGTTGGGGAGAAAAGGAAAGGTTAATGGTTGGGGTTTTTTTTGGGGGGTGGGGTTGGGGAGGAAAGGAAAGGTTAGTGGTCAGGTTTTTTTTAAACATCACCATTAGAGCACATTGATTTATTAATCATCAGCTAACGAATGTCAAAAAAGCAAGGGATTTTTTTTTTTTAATGCTCTTTCCCACAGGCACGACAACACATATTACAGCCTTTGATACACCAGTCATGGGGATGAAAAAAAATTAAATAAAGATTCCACTGAGGTGGTTCGATCCTAAGACCCAAGAACATCAGATGAGCACTCTACCTACTGAGCTAAAGCCTGCCCCTGGTCAAGAGAGAAGAAAACTGCTGCTACTACACAAACTATCTCTTAACAAAAACCAGCAACGGCCATAGTTTAAACTGTGCTGAAGTGTCATGAAACAAAATATGTATTCTCTTATAATGACATAACTACCTATTTTTCTGTCACTTTCACTGCAGTGAACTTTGTTGATGGAGTAAAATAAAATTAACCATACACAGACAAAATAATCAAAAATATTTTGATCTCAAAACAAGTCGAATACCCACTGACTGGGTTAACAAAGCATTGGCACAGCACACTAGACAAGCTATGGAATTCTAGTCCATCTTAAAAACAATCTGATTTGCTGTAACATGACTTACAATTTCTGCAGGGAGTTTTATTCTATTGTTGATGGGATATTGAACCTCTTACGGTTCTATTACTACAGGTTATGTTTCAACAGATTTGCTTAAAATTAACTTTCATCAATTTAATTTTCAAAAGAACAAACTTTTAAAGCAGTTTTATAATAATAAAAAGTCATGATTAAGATTAAAACAAGATAGGAAATTCAAAACAATTTTCGAGTGACAAAAAAAAAAGCACAATAGCTGAAATTATTCCAGTCATGTTTCAGCAAATAATCCTATTTTTAAGACTGGCCTTATCCCGAAATCACACTAGGATACTCAGAAACAAGGAGCTGACAAATACACAATCTTGTAATCTAAATCAATTTTTTTTTTTAATGGGTCGTTTTCTTTTTTTAAGCATATTTAACCCAACCTCTGACCTATAGTACTTTTCCCCTATTCCTAGAAGGAAGTAGCTATCACATGATTAGAAAATGGTAACCAGAATTTATTGCAAGATTTTAGCCATTTGTTTGGCTGTTGAGATCAGTTCACTCACTCAAAAAGGAGGAAGTGCCATAGGTCAGAGAGAGAGAGTACCTTTTAACATGCCCCTATACCACTAAGGTTTCAGGCATATAGGTCAGAGGTCATGTGAGAAAAAAACCAGTGTTTAATTTCTACTGCTTCTTCTTGTAGTTTTCAATGAAGCAGTGTTCCCATCTCCTGCCTCCTTGTAAAGTCTGAAATGAGTGCTTCATATCATGTTATTTTTCTTGTAGTCTGTAACAAGTGTTTTGTCGTCTTCGGTATAGTTTCTATTTATCAAGTCGAGTTCTTCTTGTCTTCTGTGATCTCAAAAAGCTGTTTCATGGCAAGTGTTATCTTCTTGTGAAGTCCATAACAAGTGTTGTCTTTGAAGTGTTTTCTTTCAAGTCTAAAACAAGTGTTTGTCTTGTTTTTTTCTTGGAAAGTCCGTCATTTCTGGAGTAATTTCTATCTGTAGTTAAAACAAGTGTTTTTGCTGTGGAGTTTTTTTTTTCTTTAACATCTGGAACAAGTGTTGTCCTTGAAGCAATTTTTCTTTGTGAATCTGAAACAAGTGTTTCTCGTTTTCTTTTTTCTTGCAAAGTTCGAAAACAAGTGTTGTTGTTTCTGGAGTAATTTCTCTGTAGCTAAAACAAATGTTTATCTTGCTTCTTTGTTGTTTTTGTCTTATAAAGTCTGAAACAAATGTGGTCGCTGGAGCAATTTCTCTTTGTGAAGTCCGAAACAAAAGTGTTTCTTGTCGTATGTTATCATTGTGAAGTGTGGAACATTTCATTTCTTCTTGCGTTCTTCTTGACACCGTGGACAGTACCACTTACCTTTCGGTTTGGTGGTCAGCCCGACACAGGCAAAATGAAACCATTCAATAGGACACTGTAAGAGATGTATAGTATGAAAATTTATGAACAAATATTTGTTGACAAGCAAGCACAATTAAGTTACTTGTGTTAAATGTTCTCTGAATTCTGTTTAAGATACAAACCAAATTGTTAGTCTTTTTAAAGTTTGTTTTTGTTTGACGACACCGCTAGAGCACATTGATTTATTAATCATTGGTTATTGGATGTCAAACATCTTAGTGAGGATACCTGCTACATTTTTCCATTAGTAGCTAGGGATCTTTTACATGCACCATCCAACAGACAGGATAGCATATACCAATGGGTCCACCGACGGGGATCGATCCTAAACCGAATGTGCATCTGCAAGCGCTTTATCACTGGGCTACGTCCTGCCCCTTCGTCTTTTTAAATGATTTTGTTTTCTAAAATTGTCAAAGCTGTTTCTACAATCATTAACATAATCTAATAACATTTTATTATTTTGACACTAATTACTGCTCGTCTTGTTATTATTAAATATTTAAAACGTCTTAAAATATGAAAAACTTAAAAGCTGAAAATGACATTGGAGAAAGTAGTTTCTGTGAACTGTTCATCAGAGAAAAAGAACATAACACAAACAGTATGCGAAGGGTGGGGGAGGTAGTGAGATGAATGGGAGGGGTATACCATTTCTTTTTCAATAATTGTAGAACTCCTGGTGACATAAACAGTACTGGGGGATAAAGGATGGGAAGGGGATACTAATTTCTTTTAATACGTAGGTCAGGATGTTATGTTTTATTAACAGTATGGGGCTGGGGAGGGTGGAAAAGGTGGGGGTAAGGGCTCTATATCAGTTTATCAGTTTGTTCAACAGTTTTTGTCAGTATTTTCTCCATATGAAACCTGACGACATAAGCAATACAGGGGCGGAGGGGTAAAAAAGGAGGGGTTAAGAAAAGGGGTTTATAGTATATCAGTTTGTGCCAACACTTACGTCAGGATTATCACAACATATCACCCCCACCCCACCCCTGACGATATAAACAGTATGGGGGCTGGGGGTAAGGAAAGATGGCGGACAGAGTAGATTTTTTCAACACTTACGTCAGGATTATCACAACCTATCATTTCACCGTAGGACACCTGGTGACACAAACAATACGTGGGCTCGTTAGGATCGACTGGCATGTCAAGGACATCTGACGGATGAGCTATTGATAGCAGTGATGGCAAGGGCGGTGTTTCTTCTTCCGGTCTGAATTTTACAAAAGAAAGAAAAAAAACTACAAAACGTGGTGAATACAGTGAAAACTAAAATCATATATAAACCATAAAATGTATCAGTTCAGAAGAAAATGTACGCCTTTAAGAAAAAGGCTTGCTGACAAGGGCAGATTTGGGATTTTGTAAAGGGGTGGTCAGACATTTTTTAAAAGGGCATGTTGAGTTTGTCAAAGGCAAATGAGCCAAGCTCCAAAATGGGATCGATATGCTGCTTGGAAAATAAATAAAGATCGCCAGAGACGCGTTTTCATGGCAATATAGTGCTACATATACGGTGGATCATGAATTTTACACCAAAAAATATAAAAGTAATTTAAAAAAGAAGGAACTGTTTTATTTAACAATGCACTCAACACATTTTATTTAGGGTTATATGGCATCAGACATATGGTTAAGGACCACACAGATGTTGAGAGAGGAAACCCGCTGTCGCCACTTCTCTTTTCAGTTAGCAGCAAGGGATCTTTTATATGCACCATATCACACAGGGTAGCACATACCACGGCCTTTAATATACTAGTCGTGGTGCACTGGCTGGAACGAGAAATAGCCCACTGGGCCCACCGACAGGGATCGATCCCACACTGACCGCACATCGAGCGAGCGCTGTACCACTGGGCTACGTCTCGCCCCTTCTGGGGTAATAAATAGAATAACAAACTCGGTACCAGTTATTATCGAATTTATGTCCCTCATGAAACAATTTTCATTTGTCACTCATTGAAGCTCGTGAAAAGTGAAAAATATTTCACTTGTGACATATATTTGTTAATAAGTACTTGTTTATTATCCTCTATATATTTCACAGCCTAATTATTATTATTATTACATACACTGATAATACTACTTACAATGGCTGTCCTTTTTTCTTCTTTTTCTTGGGTATTTCATCTTCAAACTCTTCCTTCATGGATTTCCGCTTCTTCTTCTCCTTGTCTGCAACATTATTTAATATTAATTTATCGATAATTACATTTTATGAATGCTGAAACAGTAACAATACGTTTACATCTCAAGACCGTTCTAATCAATAAGCTTGTTTAAAAAGTCAAAACAAAAAATATGTAAATAATCAACTGTCATTTTCTGTCAGCCCATGACATCATAAATTAAAACTAACTTTGAAAGACCCCATGTTTTACATTATTCACCACAGATGGGGTAGATGGCATTAACCCATTTACCCAGAAAACCTTTTTCTTCTTCTTTTTTTCATTTATGTTAATATGGAGGACAGTATAATATGATTTATTTCTCTACCATCCACATTAATCTCATACACTAAGATAAGGGATAGATTTAATGTTTCACAAGAGACAAGTTCAAGTTATCTCCCTTGTTTTAACGTGTAGGATTAACATCACACTACCGACATCGGTGGCATCGTGGTTAAGCCATTGGACATAAGGCTGGTAGGTACAGGGTCCACAGCCCAGTACTGGCTCCCACCCAGAGCATGTTTTAACGACTCAGTGGGTAGGTGTGAGGTACTACACCCTCTTCTCTCTCACTAACAACTAACCCACTGTCCTGGACAGACAACCCATATAGCCGAGGTGTGTGCCTAGGACAGTGTGCTTGAACTTTAATGGAAATAAGCACAAAAATAAGTTGAAATGAAATGGAAAAAAAAATACCACACTGTAAACTAAAATAAAATCTTACTTTTTTTGCCATCAGAGCTTTCTTTTTGCTGTGATAAACTTTTCTCTTTCAGATCTGCCTCAAACCTAGCCAGGTCAGCATCAAGCTTTCGTATATGTTTGTCAACCTAAAGAAGAAAAATAAAATAAAACTTGTCATAACAAGGAACCACAGATTTATCCAGGGGTTCTGTGGGTTCGAACATAAGCCCCTTCACACACACACACTCTCACATTAATTTTCCCAATCTCATCAGACATGATAAATCCCTGTGAACATTTTCTTCAGTATCGCATCACGCAGGGCTTCTAGATTATAGTAGCCCCACTCCCATGGCTAGTGATATTCAATGTTGGGCTAGTAAATAGCTACTATTGCTAGTGGATTTAATAACAATTCTAGAAAACCTGCGTCACGATTTACTACGCAAGTCTCAGATATCGCTACACAATTTTAAAACATAAAGTAGTAGGTGCTAATCAATTTTCAATTGACTACAAATGCTGCTAATAAAAATTCTGAAAACAAAATGTGCCCTGCATAACGTGGTGATGTTAAAGTTAAAGTTTGTTTTGTTTAAACCTACTTCAAGTTTTTCAAAATCAGAAGGAACCTTATTTTCAAAGTTTATTAACCTTTATTCTACTGGATTAATTTTTGACAAAAAACAATGTTGAGTGGGTACAAATTTATAATTTTTACTCACATATATTCACTTCAATGTTTTATAAATACATAAAATAAAGTTCATATTTGAATCGGAAAGTATTATTTATTTTTATGATATTTTAGATCAGTTAATGTTATTAAAATTAGGCAAAAAATCAAAAGTCATGTTTATTTACAGGCATTTGTGGCCACTGTCCAATATTTATGTCCATTATTCCCAACAAGTGGTTTTCTGACCAGATTTTTTTTTTTATTAAAGGTATTTTCCATTGAAAAACAAAAAACTAAAAATACAGGAAACAGTTTACTGTGATATAATTGTTTCCGGCGAGTGTCGTGTGAAAAACGGCGGGAAATATTACTTGGGGAATACCACTGCATACAGAGTACAATATGTCGACTGGTGTGACGTCAGGCGAAATATCTCGCCTGCAGTAGTCGGAAGGTTAATTAAAATTGTATTTGAGATAGCCCCAATAAACCATACATTTTCTGGAAGCCAGATTGTTAAGATGTGACACAGGGATTTTTACCCAACACTACAATTTTTGTGTGGTTCCCATGGCAACTGAAAATAAAAACATTTCAAAATTGCTATAGGTAACAGATGCTTAAGTTCAAACCCTGCAGTACATTAAGTCAGTCATTAACTAATATTGGTATGACAGTGATTTCCAATTGAGACCATTCTGGCCACAATTAATCTTGCTCCAACATACGGGTACATGTGCAGACTGGTAATTTTAATTTAGAGTGATGGATAACTGTCGTTGTTTCTGCCAGGAAGAAATTTTTGGGTACAGTGCCATGGAACTGAATATTTACAATGTGTGTGCGAATGCAACTACAGTCGACAGAAAGAATATTGGTTAATTTTAGGGTTAGGGTTAAGAAAATCACACAGTAATGATAAAGAGTTATTAATTTTGTCAAAAGGTCAACTTAAAAATATAAAATCTGCAAAACAATTTGGGTACGGCACCATACCCCATTTACCCTCTGGCAGAAACCCTGTGTTAAAGACTACAGATGGAGCACATTGACTTTTTAATCATCACCTATTGGAAGGAAGGAAAAGTTTTATTTAACGACGCACTCAACACATTTTATTTACGGTTATATGGCGTCGGACATATGGTTAAGGACCACACAGATATTGAGGGAGGAAACCTGCTGTCGCCACTTCATGGGCTACTCTTTTCGATTAGCAGCAAGGGATCTTTTATATGCACCATCCCATAGACAGGATAGCACATACCACAGCCTTTGATGTACAAGTCGTGGTGCACTGGCTGGAGCAAGAAATAGCCCCATGGGCCCACTGATGGGGATCGATCCCAAGCCTACTGCGCATCAAGCGAGTGCTTTACCACTGAGCTCCGTCCCGCCCCCAGCTATTGGATGTCAAACATTTGGTCATTTTTTGACAGTCTTGGAGAAAACTTGTTCCATTTTTCTATTAGCAGCAAGAGATATTTTATAAGCACTTTCCCACACATCACAGCCTTTGATATAACAGTCATGGGGCACTGGTTGGGACGAGAAAAACACAATCAGAGAATGGGTCCACTGATGATTAAATATGAGTGCATGATTTAAAAGCTTACCAGTTCGTATGTCTGCATGGCTAGCTGAACTTTATCGTCTCCGAATTCTTTGCTTTTCGTAAACATCTTCTGTATGGAATCGAGATGATCAGTTCGTTTATGGGGAACCATATTTCGACAGTTGCCCAAGTATTCGGAAGCCATCTTATCTATTTGCTTCATCAGATCTGTTTTAAAAAAAATATTCAATACATTTTATTCAGTGTTTTTATTATTCTTTTTGCTTGAATCTTGAAAGCAACATATAAAGTATTTTAAATACTGGTTTCTTTTTTCTGTATTCTGTAAATATGAAAAACACACAGTATAAAGATTTGATTTTAATTTTTAAACATTTGACTTTCAGACACGTTTATACATATGCAGATCTTGCAACTTTAACTGTTGGTTAATCCAATTCCAGCCCAGCTCTTTCCAGATTAAATTTCTCTACTTGTATAAAAAAAAAAAAACACCCACAAAAGTAACAAAGATTTATCCTGGCATTCTGTAAGTCCTAAAAGAATGTGGCACTTAAAATTCCCAACATACTGAATTAAGTCTGTTCAAATAAATTAATTTAACAATGGTGTAAAAAAGTAAAGTTTGTTTTATTTAACGACGCCACTAGAGCACATTGATTTTTTATCTTATCATCGGCTATTGGACGTTAAACATATGGTCATTCTGACACTAGTGGTGTAATGAATACACAGGGTGGCGAATACGATACGTATCACGAATATAAGGTGACGAATACAACTATTTATTCATGAATACAATGCATGTAGGCAAAAACGTTCTGACAAGTCAGAAATTCACAAATAATAATTAAAACATGGTATTATGATGCATTTACTTATTTAGTTGCATGTACACAGTTTATCTTTTCCACATATATATATACTCTTCAAAAGAAGAAACGCAAAACCACATTGTCGTAACATTTGGAGAATTGATTTAATTATTGAATGGTGAGTCCGATAATTACCAAATGTTGCAGGATTGTTCACAATTCACTCTAGTCCATTGTGAGTAAGTGATAGGACACACCACCAAGGTCAAGGTCATCTGGAGTCAATACCGGGTGTGGCCTCCGCGTGTGTTGACAACTGCCTGGCACCGCCTGCCCATTGAAGCAACCAGAGTACGGATGACGTCCCGGGGGATGGTGGCCCACTCGGCCTGCAAGGCTGCTGCCAGCTCGGGCAGGGTCTGGGGCTGTGGTTGTCGCTGTCGGAGGCGTCGGTCCAACTCGTCCCATAGATTCTCAATTGGGTTCAAATCCGGTGATGTCGATGGCCAAGGAAGGACATTAATGTTGTTGTTCTGTAGGAAAGCCGTTGTGAGACGTGCTGTGTGAGGCCTGGCGTTGTCATGTTGGAACACTGCGTTGGCGTTGGCCATAACTGGAACGATGTGTGGCTGGAGGATCTGGTCAATGTAGCCCTGTGCATTCAGGTTGCCCTGCACGTGGACCAGGTCAGTTCTGCCAGTGTGTGAGATGGCTGCCCACACCATGACACTACCCCCGCCGAATCTGTCCACTTCCTGCACGCAGTTTGCCGCATAACGTTCACCACGACGCCTATACACGCGACATCTTCCATCATGACGTCGGAGCAGAAATCGGGACTCGTCACTGAACCACACCTGTCTCCATCGCAGTTGAGGCCATTGTCGATGAATCTGGCACCACTGCAGTCGGAGTCGACGGTGTTGTGGTGTTAAGATGACACCTCGAACTGGACGTCTGGCACGAATTCCTACCTCACGTAGGCGGTTCCGTACGGTCTGGTCGGATATCCTGCGCAAACCTGGTATTGCTGCGGCTGTGGAGGTGGCAGTAGTCAATCGTTCCCGAAGGTGGCGTACCCGGATGTAGCGGTCCTGCCCGGGGGTAGTGACCCGTGGTCGACCGGATCTAGGGAGGTCACGTGCTGATCCATGTTGCTGGTAACGGTCCCACAGTCTGGAGATGGTGCTTGGGGACACATGGAATGCCCTGGCAACGGCCGTTCTGGATTCGCCTGCGTCTAGTCGGCCGATGGCATTGTTTCTCTGCGGTTCACTGAGACGTGGCATGTCCTGGATTGTCAACTGTCGGCCAGATACAGAGGCCAGACAAGCACACCCTGCACTTTTATACTGTCGGTGTTCATGTTGCACGTGCAGACAACGCACGTGCAGTGGTGACATGGTTTGCACGTGGCTGCATTATTGCGAATATTCACATTTTGGAACTTTATTGTACAGTAGCTGCGTTTTATCGAATGTAACCGTGGGAATGTGTTTGGGACATGCAATGACCTTATATTCACAAAGCATGAACCGGTAGGAAACATAAAATCGGAGTTATAACCCATTTGTACCCTTTTGCGTTTCTTTTTTTGAAGAGTATATATATATATATATTTATTTATTCAAATTAAAGTGCAGTTCTCTGTGCTTAAAACATCAAAATACAAAATAAACTGAACAGTGAATAAGTACAAATGTCAAGAAAAAGGGTATATTCTTTAATCAAAGACTAGCATATCAACATGTTCGCCTGAAAGTGCAGCTCTTTGCGCAGTTACAACATCGCCAGCAGTGCTAAACACTCTCTCACTTGGCACACTTGTTGCTGGGACGCACAGAAAATGTTTGGCAACACTGCTCTGCTCTGGTATGGATAGAAAATTGCATGCTGTTTCCACCACTCTAGGGGACAGTCGTTTAACCCGATGGGATCTTCTGCTTTGTACTGTGTCACTTCATCCTTGATGACAAGTAACCTGGGTTTTGTCCCACTTTCTACTTTGGTGACAAAAACATCTCCAAAAAAGGAATCAAGAGCAGTTTTCTTTTATGAAGGTTCACCAGCTGGCCGTTCAGCAACAACAGGTTTCGGGTGTGGCTCATTAGGAACATAAAACATGTCTGGCACAGCGGGAATTGTACACATGATTTTCGGCAGAAAGGTGGTTCGTTTTGTGGGGACACATATACAATATATGTTATCATAATTGATCATGGGCGTACATAGGATTTTGAAAAGGGGGGTTCCAAAATAGATTGCAGAGATATTGGGCATATATTTCTATGTTGAGTTTTGAAAAGGGGGGGGGGTTGCAAAATAGATTGCAGAGATATTGGGCATATATTTCTATGTTGAGTAAATATAATAATGTCAGATATATTAAATTATAAAAAAAACGCTTTCAGGGGGGGTTCGGTCGAACCCATCGACCCCCCCCCCCCCCCATGTTGATCGTGTGATCCATGTATCATTATTTTATTTGGGACAGTAAAATAATTCCACAAGCATCAGAGACATTATCGTGTTTTAGGAAAAAACATACATGTAGGCAACAAACCGTATGACGTGTTGACACTGTCTGCATACAGTACTTGTCTCTTTTACAATTGTTGTCTCGCCATTTTTATATTTGGGAAAACCGAAATATTTCCATACAACTGACTTAAATTTTGCAGGGGCATCAGCGATGCCTACTAGTTCGGACGTTATTAAATGGGACGCCACAGAAAGTTCGAGAACACTGACCTCATTTCCGTGCGAATGCAGCGGAAACAGCCGAAGTCTGAACTAGACTGTCACTAAACATTCTACGTATGTTCAATTTTAGACTTGCGAAACAGTGGTCCAGACTCCAGTCTAATAATTGTCATGATGGTCTTAATAGTATATATTGTAAGCCTACATGTCTGCATTTCATATAAAATAATTGCTGTTGAATTTCAATTCAAATAGCGTGACTGGCGTATGCTTAAACATACGACATGCAGTTACATTATAATATTCGCGTGTATTCGGTTCAAGCAACCGCGAATACGAATACGATACAGGTCGCTGTTCGGTGCACACTTGGTTTTTTTTTTAGAGGAAATCCGCTGTCGCCACATAAGCTACTGTTTTACAACAAGCAGCAAGGGATCTTTTATTTGCACTTCCCACAGGCAGGATTTAACAATGGTGTACTGCATCATTCAGTGGCCTGAAAACATGTCCCAAGTATGATTGACTTGCGCTAATTTTCCAAAATGCTTCAGACATGGGACCCTGGAAAAACATCCTGGATAAATCCCTAAGTACTCATTGCAGAATGATAGAATCAATCACGGCTGTGATGTGTAGATACAGCCATTCCAACTGAGGGACAAAACGTCTTTCGTGAGGTTTACCAAGGCCCTTACAAAAAACATTTTGTCCCGAGGGTTGGAATTTTAGTCCAGTGGGCAAGAAAAAACTATTAATCTGACCTTGTGAACGTGAATCGAGATCCCTCATCAGGTTAAAGTTTCTTTGCAATTCTGATGGAAGTGTTTCAAGACCTGTAAAAATAACAAATGAACATTTAGAACAAGGAATACCGTAAAAATCAGCATGAGCACTACGGTACTTCGTAAAGTTTTAAAATAAGTGAAGCCGATTGATATATGATTAATACTTGTAAATAATCATATCTAGAGCTAGGCGGCATTCAGGTTTGGTATAGGTATCGGTATTTTGAGGGTGATTTACCTCGGTATCGGTAAGGCATTCGGCATTGATACAATACCGATACCGAGTGGTATTTTCGGTATACTTGGCTTTAAATGCATGCCAGTTAAGTTTCACATGCTAATTTCATCTAAATAAAATTAAATTCCATACACAAGGCCCTCATCTCTCGCTTCTTTTCAGCTATTTTGTGTTTGTCAGATATATTGTTAATGCTTTACTAAATAGTCATTATAGTGAATAACAATTATCAATGCCAGATTTTCAGTATTTTGAGATTTGCTAATTTTTCATTGAGTTCATGATTCTGTTATAATTTAATGTTATAATGCTCTAAAATACATTTCAGAGGTCCTAATTTTCCACACTGTCCTAAACCTCACATTCACCCTATCTTCTCTTATTACCAGCAGGCCCCATTTTTTCTACAGCAATTTTTTAAATCGGATTAGGTCCAAAATATTGCTACGACTTCAGACTTCTTAATACTGCTAATAACTTGGAAACTTGAGCAGACTTTCGACGAATGTTTGAGATGATGGCACTCCACCAAAATGTGGCGAACTGTCAGAGTACACGGACAGTGTTCACACTGAGGTAGAGGATCTTCTTGAAGTTCTTCAAGATAAATGAATGGGTCAAGTAAGTACATCTGTATCCAACAAAGAGTCCAAGGCCATAAGGTGAAATAATTTTTGTCTGATAAACTTGATAGAAAGTAAGACCGTGCCCTTCTTTTGAAGAAAAAGTTTGCAGTAGGCTTGGTGCCCTAATTTTTGTTTATTATCTGTGTGTGTGCCTACAACCAATTGAAATTCAACCCCTGTAATATGTTTATAAGTTTGTTTTGTTTTGGTGGGCAACAAAAATCTTTTCCACTTAAATATATAATTTGTGAATTTTCATTTGGATAGTCTGATTTTTACTTTGATTTTGTTTACAAAAAAAAAGAAAAGTGAGGGAAATTATTTAACTGTTACAATGCTAATGTTGTATTAAGTATTTGTTGGTTTTCTTCTCTATTTTTCTTTTCACTTTAATCACTGACTTCAGAAATTGTATCACTGTTAACAAATATTACACCCAAGGCTATCACATGTCTGTCAACTTTGACAATTAAATTGCGCCAAAACATTCTGAAGTTAAAGAGCCTGTAGACGCTCAAAAAGTCTTATTCTGCATATTACAAAAAATGAAAGAGTCATCTGCTCCACAGTTAATTATATCTGATGTCAATCAATAACTATTCATTGTCGTTGCAAGACTGAGGTGAACGCCGTCTTACTGTCAAGATAATGCTCCAAATACATTGCCGTCGCCATTTTAATTTTTTTCTCTGTCGCTACTGAATCTTAAAGGTCAAGGTTACAGCTTCCAAAGTCGGAATACTTCGGCTGAATATGAATGAACGAGACCACCCATTTTTAATATTATTATTAGGCGCTCGGAACTCCTCGGCCCATTCCACGATGTTAATCGAAGTATTCCGAATGATTTTTATAATGACATAACGAAATTAACCGATGTTCTCCGAATGGTGTCATTGTGATAATCGAGGTTTTGACCTGCTTGGCGTAACAATATCAAGGACACCAGTTGTCAGTTAGGAAAATGGCTGCGTTACCGCAGTTTCACAGCCGAACGGGAACACTTGTAACCCTGTCTAATGACAATCGCACTGCTAAACGAAATCACCCGACTCAAGAATTTAACAACGGGGTTATTCTTGGTGCAGATCCTTTAAAAGATGGTCAAATTTTTGAAGTCCGAATTGACAAAAAAGTAATTTTATTTCATAACCGTCGTCAGTTTGAGAAACGGAGTTCGTCAGGCCTACACGGGCAAAACCATTTGTCTTTAGGGGAGGGGGCTATTCAACAACCATGTAACGCAAAATTTGTCTTCTTTTCCTTTTGTACCCTTGTTTTTAAATACCCGATTAACTGAGACCTCTTCTTCCGGACCATGGAGGCCTAAAATTACGTAACTCGGATTACCCACTGAGCTACTCCCGCCCCCACCCCACCCGCCTCCCTCCCCCAACTTGCACACCAGGGGCGTAGCATGATCTGGACGGGGTGTGTGTGTATGAATATGAACCAAGTGGACCCTTTTTCTATTTTGTTTTTGCTCCTCCAGAAACTCCATATGTATAAATCTGTATATTTTAGTTCTGAAGGCTTACCATTTACTTGGGGGGGGGGGGGGGGGGGGGGGTCGTCGAACACCCCAGCCTACACCCCTGCACACACGCACACACACACATTGTAATTGTCATTGTTTTGGCTAAAGTTGCACAAAATATACATAACCTTTTTACCATATTACCAATAATAATTGGGAAAGAGTTCGACCCTTACCCCTCTATATCAAGGCTCTAAAGACTAAAACTAAAAACTAACCAGGGCTCTGGCACTCGCCAGATTCGCCAACTGCGAATTTTAAATGTAGTTGGCACATTTTATTTTCATTTGGTGAAACAATTTCATGTAATAATTGACATTTTTCAGAAAATAACTTGATTTTTGCAATTTTTGAATTTTAATAGACAATTTGGTGAAATGTTTTTCTTACCCAGAGCTATCCCTGCTAACCTTAACCATTGAAAGGGGGTTACGGGTCAAACTCATGCCAATAATTGGAAAGATTTCTGTATGTTGCCCCTCCCCATTATATTGATACATGCATATATGTATAAAGCGGGATCAAAAAAGAACTCACCCGGACAATAGTGGGTAACAGTTGGATATTTTGCTGCACAATTATTTTTGTTTTATTTACATGCATATTTAATTGATCTGTTTGTGCTGGCTCATTCGATTCCCAACTTGATTTTCAGGTTAATTCATGGAGTGGATCTATTGAGATTGGGGTGACAACCTGCAATCCAAACAATCTAAACTTCCCGATTAGTGCGACGGGTTTCCGCGAAGGAACATGGGTGATGTCGGGAAGCTCAATACTCAAAGACGGGCATTCAATGATCGAGGAGTATGGCTGTGATCTTGACCAGTTGTCGGAGAACGACCAAGTTGGTGTCATGAGAACATCTCAGGTGAACACATAATTTATAATTGTTTTAGCGATCCTTAACATAATAATTAATATGGTATCAGTATGGTAATGAGTCTTGACGCTCCATATTCTATGTTAGGTGAGCACTCCCTCTAATTTTTTTCACATCATGGTTTGCAGCTAACACACTCCAGGGTCCTGTTCCACTAAAGAATTGTAGCTAAGGTTAATTGTAATGACTTTATGGAAAAATATCTGCCCGGTCCCCCCCTCCCGTTGCTCTAACCCAAACCCTAGCCCTAACCCTAACTAAAAATAATAAACGGGTGTGTGGGGGGGGGGACCGGGTTGATATTATACTGACTTTACAGCCGCTCCACAATGCCATCGTATGGTAGTCGTAAGTGCTCCTTTAACAATTACAATTTCCAACTATTCGAACATCTAGGATGTATACAATGATATCGGACATCCATAATAAAGTAACTTTGTCAGTTTATTTGCTAGCCGATAATTGCCAAATGCATAAAGACATGATAGTTATCTCCCATATTTTTGTGTGACGGTCGTATGACCTAGGATGTTTTTCAATGAATTCCGAATATCCTCTATTACTGTGCCCTAGTTCAGCGACCCTATTTATTTTAGGCTATATGTGGCCCTGAACTTGTACAGATATTACATTGACAATTTAAGAATATTGGTCTAAACAAGTATTGGACTGTAGTCAGGGCTTCTAGATTATGGCAGGGGCGGGACGTAGCCCAGTGGTTAAGCGCTCGCTCGATGCACGGTCGGTCTGAGATCGATCCCTGTCGGTGAGCTCATTGGGCTATTTCTCGTTCCAGCCAGTGCACCACGACTGGTATATCAAAGGCTGTGGTATGTACTACCCTGTCTGTGGGATGGTGTATATAAAAAATCCCTTGCTGCTAATCGAAAAGAGTAGCCCATGAAGTGGCAACAGCGGGTTTTCTCTCTCATTATCTGTGTGGTCTATAACTATATGTTTGATGCCATATAACCATGTCATGTGTCGTTAAATAAAAAACATTTCTTCTTATTTCTTCTAGATTATGGTAGCTCCACTCTCATGGCTAGTGATATTCATTGTTGGGCTAGTAAATAACTACTATTGTCATGCCCGACGGCTAGTGATTTTTTAATGGGTCAGTTGTTGCAGTTGCCCCCCACCCTCACATGTTAGTGTTTTTAACCTTTAGACTACTGGATTAATTTTTAACAAAAACCACGTTGAGTGGGTACAAGTTTATAATTTTTACTCACATATATTCACTTAAATGTTTCATAAATACATGAAATAAAGTTCATATATGAATTGGTAAGTATTATTTTCGTGTCTTTTTTTGTAATTTTTATTATTTTAGATCGGCTAATGGTGATTAAAATTAGGCTAAAAATAGAAAAAGTTGCGTTTACTTACGGGCATTTGTGGCCAGCTGTCCAGTATTTATGTCCATTATTCCCGATAACAGTGGTTTTCTGACCAGAATTTTTTTTTAAAACCCGAACTACGATTCATATTGCAATATTTGGTAATTTTTGTTGTTGGTAAAACGATCAAATTTATTATCAAATTAGCTGTTACAATCAGCTATCGATCCCTGAGAATTACCGCGACGTGCCGCCATTGTTGTCAAGCGAAAATACTTGCCGAAAACCACTTTTTGAACTAAAAATTTCAAGGTATTTTCAATTGAAAAAATCAAAACAAAAACCACCATTTTGAAAAAAAATCTTTTTTCTTTAATTATATTTCCGTTTCCGGTGAGTGTCGTGTGCAAAACGGCGGGAAATATGAATTGGGGAATGCACTGTATACAGTGTACAGTATATCGACTGACATGACGTCGGGCGAGATATCTCGCCTGCAGTAGTCAGAAGGTTAAGCTATAGCTCTCTGTTTAGGTGACATATTTGATTTTTATTATTATTTTGTAAAATTGTATTAACTTAAAGTAGGGCTAGTGAATTTTTAATTGTGGCTAGTAAATTTTTCAAATCACTGGTCCCATGACTGGTGGATTTTATAAAAATTCTACAAGCCCTGCTGTAGTACAATATTAATGGAATGTTGAGCATGTGTCTTTAATTCTACTGTTTCTCTTTCAGGGTGTTTTGCATTTTTTCGTGAATGGCATCGACCAAGGATGTGCTGCAACAGGTATTCCCCCACGAGTCTACCCAGTTATTGATATGTATGGCAAGTGTTCCCAGATTTCGATTGTCGACAGCACTCGCCGAGAGTCGAACTCGGCGACATCAGGTTTGTAATATTGCAAGTAAACTGCAGTAAATGACTTCTAGCAATGGAGGCTATGTCCAAAATCTTAGTTTAAAAAAAAAAAAAAGACAACTTAATGTGTACAAATTTGGAAAACTTTAAAACATTTAAAGCTTTTTTTAAGTTTCTTTATTCCAGTTATATAGCTTTGTATCATTGTTATTACATGCATATTCTTCCCCAAAAAGGAACTAAATTTAAAACAAAAAGTATATTAAAAAAAGTGCAAAAATAATTGACTACTAAAACTTTTGTAAAGACTGAAGGTAAAAAGTTCTAGTTGTCTTCCCTCTACATGTATGTGGTTATCTTTGGATGGAATTGGTAAAAACATGGACTAATTTTTATTCAACCATTTATATTTACAGAAAACCCCTGTTTTTGCTATAAAAAAAAATTTCAATTGTTACAGTCCACACTAACCTGTCATAATAGGCCATTTTTTAATATATATACTTATAAACAAATAAGGAAACACTCAGGGTTAGCTCTGACACTTGCCAAAAACAATTGGTGAATTTTATTTAAATTTGGTGACTTAATTCTGTTTAAAAATTTATATTTTGTTAGAAAATAACCAGGTTTTTGCAATTTTTTAAGTTTTTGAGATAATTTGATGAATTTTTCTCCATGTGCAGAGCTAGCCCTGCCAAATTTAATTCACTACAAACGTAATAATGTCTGTATAATACTACAAAATATAAAGAAATGTCATGCGAGATTGAATGCCAGTTACATGGGATTGATTGTGAGTAAGCCGTTTAAAGTGACATACACTAGTTTTTAAATACCAAGGCATATTTTTTACTATTATAGCCATTTTTTTATAACTGAAATCATACTTTACTTAGATTCTGTGGTTTAGATTATCAATTTACGTACATTTGAAGTGTTCTTGGTCATAATGGTGTTTTTAATATCATAAAATGCATTTGTCATATTTTTAAAAACACACATGCATCTGAGAAGTAACAGTTATGGAGTCAAGTTTTAATCTATTTTTAGAGGGTATTTTACCATTTCAAAGTCACAGACCCATGTTTCACTCAATTATAACTTTATCGAAATATGTTACAGGTTTGTAGATTAACTAAACATAGTGTAAATTTTCACGGGTTAAAACTAGGGTCCGTTCCTTTTACTTCCTGACATCATGGATGAGGGTTTTCGTTGGTTCTGTGGTTCCGTCTTTCTGTGATCTCTTATTTCTTTCAACCAGTATATTTCTTTATGTGAATACTAATACATATTTGATTGTATATTTAGAAGGAAGGAAATGTTTTATTTAACAATACACTCAACACATTTTATTTACGGTTATATGGAGTCAGACATATGGCTAAGGACCACACAGATATTGAGAGAGAAACCCGCTGTTGCCACTTCATGGGCTACTCTTTTCGATTAGCAGCAAGGGATATTTTATATGCACCTTCCCATAGACAGGATAGCACATACCACAGCCTTTGATGTACCCTTCGTGGTGCACTGGCTGGAACGAGAAATAGCTCAATGGGTACACTAACGGGGATTGATCCCAGGCAGATTGCACATCAAGCAAATGTATATTTAGAGTGAAAAACTTAAATTAAAATTCATAATGTCACTTATTAATTAATGAGATAACTCGTAACTAAATGCTTGTTTCTTTCAGTCCCTGCAGTCAGTAACAAACCTGAATTTGAAAGTAGCATTCATGTTTCTACCGATTAATTAATTACTATTCAGGGGAGATAACTCATAACTAAATATTTTTTTCTTTCAGTACCTACATTGAGTACAAACCTATATGAAACTGAAAATAGCATTTATGTTGCTGCTTATTAATTAATATTCAGGGGAGATAACTCTTAACAAAACACTTCTTTTTTTCTTCCAGTCCCTGTAGTCAGTACAAACCTAATGACCAACGAGCTCGCAAATGAGTTGGCGAATGAATTTCTGGCCGAATTATCCAATCAGATCGCAAACGACCTTGCTGCGAGTCGTGAACTTGCGTGTAACTCTAACTCTGACGATGACGGGAACTCGAACGACCGCCTGCGGTTCCACGAGACATGCGGGACGCTGGTCAGACTGAGTAACAACAGACGGACGGCAGAACGCCGCCGACCGATGGATGAGTTTAACAATGGTGTCGTCATGACGAACAGACCCCTCAGAGATGACGAGTTGTTCGAGGTGTGAATCTGTTCTTTGGTTTTGTCTTGTGAGGTGTATTACGATGTTCATACGGTTCATGGAAATAAGTTGAGAACAGTAGTTGAGGTTACCAGAGGTTACCACATGTCAAAGTCGAGAATAGTTTCATCCTATCCAATGATTTTGGATTTTAACAGACATTTATTTATTAAAATGCTATTCTTTCTCCTTTTTTTTTCTCTTTTTTTTTTTGGTCCCCTACTGGTCCAACTGGAGCAGACTTTAGGTTTCGTCTTTGTTCTTCTATCTATCTGTCCCACTTAGAGTTTTACTGACATTATTTTTTTGTAATCTCTCAATGTACTGAACTGATATTTTGTATATAACTTTATTATGTAACATAACAGATCAAGTTTGACATTTATGGTCATTTTAATAAATCAACGTGCTCTAGTGGTGTCGTTATTCATTGTAATTTACCCATTTTTTTGCAGAGTTTTGGCCTTTGAACTTAGACGATACGAACAAAAATTGGGCTGATAGGGGACATAGATGTATTGCTTTAGCGGTATATCGTAGAGTTCTTGGTTTTTAAAATTTATTTTGTATCTATGGTTTTCCCACCTCACATCCTTTTGGGAATTGGCTTTGGGGGGCATTATTTTAAATTCTACTTTATAATCTCATATAAGTATCTTCATTTTGTGCCATGAGTTGTTTGTAAAATATATTTGCTTACAGATTCGCCTTGACCGGTTGGTTGACAAGTGGTCGGGTTCTATCGAGGTGGGAATTACTACACACAACCCATCGAACCTCGAGTTTCCAGCCACTATGACCAACATGAGATCTGGACACCAGTCAGGTAATACCAGCTTTCTAAAGCCTAAAACATGCCCCCCCCCCAAAAAAAACACCCAAACAACAACAACCCCCCCCCCCCAAAAAAAAATAGAGTAGATTAACTTTAAAAAACTACTTCTCGTATTGTTTTTTTTAAATTCCGGCACACACACATTTCTGTTTTGCATTTCTTCTCTACAATCTTAGGCTTTCTGCCAGAAAAAATTTGAGGGTACATAATAAAAACAAAAAAGACCATAGGTGCCCCTACTAAGTGATTACGAGTTTCAAATATTCTGAAATTGGGCACTTTATTTCAAATTTTAAACAGAAGTTTCAATTTCCAAAATTTTAGGGTATGTAATTTCAAGGCTAGCTCTGGCACTCTCCAAATTTGCCAGTTGCGAATTTTGAAAGTAGTTGGCATTTTTTTTTTTTTTTGGCGAAATAATTTCATGTAAAAAATGACATTTTTTAGAAAGTAACTGGTAATTTCTGCAATTTTTGAAGTTTAATAGATAATTTGTCAAAACATTTTGATCACCCAGAACTAGCTCTGCTGTAATTTTACCCAAACGTATCCTCTTAGGCAAAACCCCTAAATCTACTAAAGAAATGTGTCCCTACTTTCATTATTAATCTTGAAGTCGACCAGAAAGTTTTAATTGGATAATAATGTATCTTGCAGGAACGATAATGATGAGTGGGTGTGGTATTCTCACCAACGGGAAAGGCACGCGGCGCGAGTACGGACATTTTAATCTGGACGAGTTGACGGTCAGTCTTACTGGAGTTAATGATGGTCAACAGGCTAGCTCTGGCACTCGCCAAATTCGCCAATTGCAAATTTTGAAAGCAGTTGGCGAATTTTATTTTAGTTTGTTGAAATAATTTCATGTAATAATTGACATTTTTTACAAAATAACGAACAATTTCGGCAATTTTTAATGTTTAATAGACAATTTGGCGAATTGTTTTGCTTACCCAGAGCTAGCCCTGGTCAATATAGATTATTTTCTAACACCAGTGACTAGTTTTTGAAGTATATACAGTTGAATTCTGTTGGTTTGAACCCCGTTGGTGCTTGAGAAAGTGTTCGACCCATCGGGTAGTTCAACCTAATCATTCGGTTTACATACAGTAAGTGGAACTCATGACTTCGTTTTTGGTTCGAGTGTTGTGGTATATTCGACCCTACCGAGTTCGACCCAATGAGATTCTACTGGATATATTTGTTTCTGCATAACATTAATTTTGAACTACTACAAACACCAGTTTCTGTGCATATGAATAGGACCAAAATATTGGACACTTACTTATTGGACACTTACACTAAATGATAATGAGATTAAGGAATAAAGTATATATGCATCATAATTCCAGCACTGACCATTGATGCCAAAGTATGTCATTGTATTGCATTCCACAGTCTCATAGCCCTATAATGTAACCGGCTGCAAGCATATGGCAAAAGAACGTACATTTTTTAATTAAGTAAAATGAGAGAGCTCTTCTTTGCACAGATACTCGAAACCTGTGAACGGACTCAAGTCTTGCTAGACTCTGTCCATACTCGAGTACTTGTGGAGACCCTACGTATGACACTTTTAGAGTCTAGACTCTAAACACCATAGAAATTACATACAAATTGTATGAATGTGACGTCATTAGATGGGATGTGGTTGTTTCTGTGTTGCTCTATCTAATAGTAATAGGATGGACACCAGATTGGCATGATAATTATATATTCCTAAATTTAGCAGGATGGTCGCTAGATAATATTTTCCTGTTAACAGGAGGGAGACCGCATTGGGTTGATCAGGAAAGCAGGAGGTTGTCTTCACTACTACATCAACGGTCTTGACCAAGGAGTGGCGTCCACTACGACCCCCACTCAGGTCTGGGGCGTGGTCGACCTCTACGGAATGGCTGTCAAGGTCACGATCATCGACAGGCAGGATCCGTCGTATCCGAACGAACTGTCGGCACCATTCCCGGAAACGAGGGCGATAACTGCAGATGTGGCCTTGAGACATTTTCAGGGTGTTTCTGAAGACGAGTTAGCTTTCGGTAAAGGTTTTTATTTGATTGGTTTTCTCATATAGCAAATTGCTTTAGCCGTATACTTGATGTTTGGTTCAGTTTTATATATATATATTTTTAAGTTTTATCTAAACCTGACCCCTCACCCTCTCCCACTGTCACCCTCGTCCGTTGGCAGGATTCATACATATCACTTACTTGTCAGTGGTCATAATTCTTGATAATCCATTAATTCAAAATAGTTAAAAGGAAATCACTCATTACATAAATTATATAATTCATTGGTTAAATCGGTTGAAATATCATTCATTGTAATGTTTATGAATATAAAAGTATTACAGTAAAGTACACATATAACGAGCATGCTTAGAATGAACGGATCGTACATTCCCGTTTTAGCTCCCTATATATTAATGACCGACTAATGCAAATGTGTACAACGAACTACTGCAATAACAAACTATCATGGTGACGGTCCCTTCTGGTTCGTTATTAGAGTATTTTACTGTACTTGAATATATATATTTATTACACACCGGTGTAAGATATTGCTCATGTCATACCAGTTACTCCATGTCTAACTAGTGTAATATTGACGTGATGTGAGTGTGACGTAGATCACTTGCTGACCCAATTCGTAGAAAATAACGTAGTGGGTATCGACATCTGCTGACTTCTGCATTGCGGCTTGTTTGCAGTTGGTTTGTATTAAATAAAATACTAAACTAGCTTACCTGTCATACCATTTTTATGAAAATCGTGAACAGTGTTAACTCATTTCATAAAAATGGTATGACAGGCAAGCTCGTTCAGTATTCTATATATATATATATATATTATTTTTATGTCTGTTATGATTGTGGATACAGTTTTTTTTACTTTATTTTCTTGTTTACAGAAGATGAGAGTGAGAAGCTGATGTTTAACCCACAGTGTGGCGCTCACGCTTCGGTCATCAATGGTCAGAGGACGGCCCACAGACCAAAGTGAGATTTAACATTAATATATATATTGTTTTTATTTAACTTTTAAAAAAAATTCATAATCATACAGTTAATACAATAACTTTACATAACAGATCCAATGTTTATAAATAAATATATGAATGTGAAATGTACACACAAAATACTAATAACAATATCAATACTAGTCCTGTTCTTAAAAAAAATCCTAAAAGCAATATTTAAAATACAGAAAGAAAGTCCACCCCCACAATATATGGACATTATAAATTAAAAAGATCTATACAGTCGGACCTCGTTATCTCGATCTCTGTAAACTCATTATCCCAGGAAATCAGGAGATCTGGAAATGGTTCCACTACATCATTTTCATCAAAAGGCTAGTTTCAACTCGGTCCACATTTAACATTAATATGGTAAAAGACACACGTATGTACACCTGTAGGCCCTAATATAGCCGACTAAATGAATGTTTTCTTCTTCAAACGTTGGCTCAAGTTGCCGAGTTAGTAGTAGTACGGTAGTGAGAAGTTGAAGTTGCCTTAACATTTTGGACCAGATGCAATTTCCAAAAAAAGAAATTCACATGAGAGACGTCAAGACATTGTCGGTCCATTTTTTATACGCCCATCTATGATGGGTGGTATTATGGTATGGTGTTGTCCGTATATCCGTCCATACATCTGTCTGTTAACTTTGTTTTGTCCGGACCATATCTTGCATACAGGATCATCAAATCTCACTTGTAGGAACAACTTGGGATGGCGGTGTGTCACTAACTATTACTAGGTCAATGTGACTTACTTTTCACAGTCTACTGCACATAACAGTAAATCCTTGTCAGGATCATATCTTGCATACAGATGCATACAGGACCATCAAACCTCACTTGTAGGAACAACTTGGGATGGCGGTGTGTCACTAACTATTATTAGGTCAATGTGACCTACTTTTCACAGTCTACTGCACATAACAGTAAATCCTTGTCGGGATCATATCTTGCATACAGGACCATCAAACCTCACGTGTAGGAACAACTTGGGATGGTTGTGTGTCACATACTAGGTCACTGTTGGTCCAAAACAAACTGTTCATCCATCCCATTGCCAGGGCTTCTAGATTATGGTAGCCCCATTCCCATGGCTAGTGATATTCAATGTTGGGCTAATAAATAAGTACTACTGCCATGCCCGACGACTAGTGATTTTTTCCCGGTCAAATGTTGCATTTATGTCTATTTTGTAAATATGAATAGCCTGGCCCCACCCCAAACCCCAATGTTAAACTCTGTCTCCCTCTTTAGGTGACATATCAGATTATTACTATTATGTAGTAAAATTGTATTAACTTAAAGTAAAGTAGGGCTAGTGAATTTTTAATCGTGGCTAGTAAATTTTTAAAATCACTGATCCCATGGCTAGTGGATTAAAAAAATAAATCTAGAAGCCCTGCCATTGCAAACATTTCACATAATTAGAATTGAATCATACTCGTATTATATTCATTAATATCTATGGTTTTTCATCAAACTCCTGACGGGCGTATCATGTACCTCACTGGTACTCTCGTTTACTTTGGCACCAGACTGTACATGGACGCAAGACCAAATAATTTTTTCTACAAATATAAATAAGAAAATTGTATTAAATTACTTACAATTAAAAGCATCATCAGTGTTTAAGCATGATCTTGAAGTGTTCAACAAATGTTAAAGAAAATTTGATAATTTTGACGTATAGTCTAAGAGAGGAAACCTGCTATATTTTTCCAATAGTAGCTCAATGAGCCCACAGACAGGAATTGATCCCAGTCCGACAGCACATCAAGTGAGCGCTTTACCACTGGGTTACAACCCGCCCCAAAAACTAAATAATTGTAGTTTAAAATGTGCTGAGGTGTTATAAAACATTCCTTTCCTTTCCACACTTAATCTTCTGTGTTGCAGTGCGCTTGATGATTTCAACAATGGAGTTGTCCTCACCAGCCGAACTCTTCGGCCCAGCGAGGTGTTTGAGGTGCGACTTGACAAAATGGTGGACAAGTGGGCGGGTTCAATAGAGATCGGATTGACAACACATTCTCCTGGGGATCTCGACTTCCCATCTACGATGACGAACATCCGGTCCGGCACGTGGATGATGACTGGAAACGGCGTCATGCATAACGGGACCACCGTCATAGACGATTATGGACAGAATCTCGATCGGTTGAAGGTGAGAAGAGTTGTGCTTCATAAGAGGTCATTAGAGGTGTTTGTGTTTAGGAGTAGTAGTGACTGTGAGTTTCCTCCACCCTTGCTCTGCCTGTGTCTATGTCTCTCTCTTTCTGTGTGTGTGTCTGTGTGTGTGTGTCTCTCTGTGTGTATCACTTTCTCCAGTGTTCAACAAATGTTTGAGAAAGTCACTAGTCCTCACAGAATCTTTGGCTAGTGCCCTATACAGTTAATAATTTCAACTAGCCCAGACCAAGAATTCACTACCATTCACTACCCGAGTTGGAGGGCTAGTTGATTTCTCTCTCTCTCTCTCTCTCTCTCTCTCTCTCTCTCTCTCTCTCTCTCTCTCTCTCTCTCTCTCTCTCTCTCTCTCTCTCTCGCTCTCTCTCTCGCTATCTCTCTCTCTCTCTCTCTCTCTCTCTCTCTCTCTCTCTCTCTCTCTCTCTCTCTCTCTCTCTCTCTCTTTCTCTCATCACTATCACTATCTCATGTTAGAGGGGGTTTTTTATAGGTGGGAGATCGTGTAGGTGTGGTGAGGAAGCCAGACGGAACGGTCCATTTTTCAGTGAATGGTATAGACCAGGGCGTGGCTGCATCAAACGTCCCGGACAACGTGTACGGTGTTATTGATTTATACGGACAGGCAGCTCAGGCGACCATTGTTAGCCAGTCAGGTAATTAGTCTAATATCTTTATGATTTGTACCTGTTTTGTCCTGAAGTAATACATTAAGGAAACTAAAGTTTGTTTTTGTTGAACAACATGACTAGAGCACCTTGATTTATTTGTCGTCAGCTATTGGATGTCAGAAGTTTGATAGTTCTTTAAAATAGTCTTGGAGGAAACCTCCAAAAAAAAAAATCTATTGGGTTAGCCGAGAAGGTTCAGCTTTAAGACATAAGTACCTCAGGGGTGGTCATTGAATAAACTGATCAGCCTCAGTGGTTGAGCCACTGGACTTCATGCTTGGTTTACAATGCACAACCATCTTCCACCCAGAGTGATTCAGGGCTAAATTCCTTCCTTCCTTTGTTTAGAGTGACAAGACTGTCAAGGTGGCTGTTTAGAGTGACAAGACTGTCAAGGTGGTTGTTTAGAGTGACAAGACTGTCAAGGTGGCTAGAAAATGTTGGCATGCATTTGCAAACAAACTGTTAACTCGTCTGTCACTTTGGTGTTAATTGGTGGGTGTGCTACATGTATTAACATCCTTGGTAACAGGAGACCAGTACAGTTGAAATGATCCTTTAGTCCGTCCCATCTTTCTATAAAACTGTTTTTTGTAAATAATTTCAGTTTGGTTTCACGTAAGAAGAAAAGTAAAAGTGTTTTGGAAACAACACAAAAATACTGTTCTTGCGTGCAATTTACAAATCAATCGGCTAAGAAATAAATAACTTACAATAAATTTCATAGTTTGAAAAAAGGCATTCCCTGTGGAACGGACTATAGTCCCCTGGGCATTTAGGTGTGTTTAAATGTTGTTTTTCTTTTTTTCTTTTTTTCTTTATTTAATGATTTTTAAAGTTGGCAGATCTGTAATTTATGTAATAAAATTTGTTTTGTACATTTTGTGGTCTCAGGATAGCCCACAAATTTTACATACATAAACCAGTTGGTCAGTCTGTGGTTCTAACCAACAAGGTGTTGGGGAGTGGCTAATGATATTTTGTAATGGGAACTTTTTAGGACTTTTCTAGTATCCCATGCCAATAGAAATATTTTTAATTTCTATCCCTGAAAAAAAAAAATTCCTGTTTGTTTCACCTTTATGATGTAACAAGGCGAGATACAGGCATTACTTTTCCGGCAGCGATGATGTCAACTTTTGCGTTAAAGTTTAACATTGTTTTTTCATATTTAGATCCGTTTCTCACAAACCAATAATCATAGGTCAGTGAAACTTGGTTTATAGTTGCACCTATGGATGTTCAACACCTGTCCTTAATGTTTATGATAAACAATTCATTTAATTTACGCAAAATTCTCTCTTTATTTCTCGCAGACTTCCTGAGCTCTCCAGAAATGGAGTCGAGTGTTTTCACCGAAACCGACGACCTGCGATTCCATCAACTGCACGGCAACAACGCCACCATCCTTAACAACGGCAAGACGGCAGTTCGTCCCAACGCCAACGGGGACTTCAACGATGCCATCATCGTCAGTAGCCGACCGCTGAGAGATCACGAGCTGTTTGAGGTTGTCATTGAGAGGATGGTGGAACGATGGTCTGGGTCCATAGAAGCAGGTGCGTGTCGTGGGGTATTGGGCGACGGCTATGATTTTATATATAGAGGATTTGTCACAAGGGGTTTTCAGGGCTAGCTCTAACACTCGCCATATTCGCTATTTGCAAATTTTATTTCAATTTGGCGAAATCATTTCATGTAATAATTGATATTTTGCAAAAAATATTTTTACAAAATTTAAGTTTAAGAGGTAATTGGCGAAATGTTCTTTGTACCCAGAGCTAGCCCTGGTTTTTAATGTGGAAAATATCAACCCGAGTCTATGTTAATCGGTATTTGTCGAGACTCTGCCGAGACAAATATCAACCCGAGTCTATGTTAATCGGTATTTGTCGAGACTCTGCCGAGACAAATATCAACCCGAGTCTATGTTAATCGGTATTTGTCGAGACTGCTGAGACAAATGTCAATTAACCAGACGAGGTTGATATTTTACATGTTGAAAAACACGAGTAGTGGATTCTATTTATCCTATAATAGTTATAGAATAACATTTCAATTTGTTTTTTAGTAAATTATAGTTCTGAAGCACCTTCCATTTCGATTAACCAGGCGACATTCATATTTTACATTTTACATGTGGATAAAAAATGAGTAGCGAATTCTATTCATCTATAATACTTTGTAAAATAACATTTTGATTCTATAACACTTGTAAAATAACATTCTTGTTCTATAACACTTGTAAAATAACATTCTTGATATTTAGTCAATTACAATTCTAAAGTCGCTTCCATTGGTAATATTACCTCATTATGTTTAGCACTGATGTAGTATGATGTCACACACTTTTACTAAATCTTATTGAAATGTTATGCTCAGGCATACAGATCTTGTTGACATTCGAACAACTGACCCATTGACAGCAACACATTATTAATAGGGTTAATAATACAGATTATAAAATGGGTAAACTTATGACATGAATGATTATGAGTAAGTTATAGGATAAATAGAGAGTTTGCTTTTCCTGCCACTGAATATGTTATAATCTCCCTGTGACTGTGTTCTTATAATTGTATATAGTGAATAAATAGGTTTATTATTCATATGGTTCAACATAACCGAGTTAGTAATAATCATATGAAGCACACATGTAATAACAAGTGTAATGACGTAATTTTGCGAAGCGACATCTTAACATGATGTTGCTTCTCCAGTCCTAGCTCAGACTGTGCATTTAAAATATGACGTCATTTCATCATCTCCTTCTAGTTGTGTCTGAAACATTTTGAGTTGGGTCTTGTTATTCATAAAGTAACAATAATATGGACAATAAATAAATTATTACACTAGCGTGTGAGTCGTACTGAATTTACGAAATGAGTGTCAGGATTTTTATATTGCCTGAGCAAGAGCGAGGGTAATACATGAATCCTATTCGATCTCAGCGAAGTTGATACAGGTGACATGGTTATCATCTAATATGTGGAATCTGTGTCAATGTAAAAAAAAATTCTCAAGATTTCTGTCTGTACAAAATGTGGGGGAAGTCTTAACAGTAATTAAAGGTAGGAGAATAATTTAAATTTATGTTAATTTAAAAAAAAAAAAAAAAATTCCTTTCCTAATGTTGAATTTGTGCTAGGTTCTGGAATCTTCAAATATGTCTGCACCTTCCCATTGCAGTAAATGGAGTTGAAATGCAATAAATTATATCTTAAAATTGTGTAACCCATTTACAGGTTATGCAAGAATATTTCAGGTAACCCAATTACTTTTGTGTAACCCATTAAGACCTTACAAATTATGTCCTAAAATTTAATTTCGCAGTAAAAAGTTGGTCACACGAAAGTTGATTGTGCGAGCGACATGCAAACAAAACTATTGTTAACTCAATTTTCAGAGACCTGTCTGTTTCCAAGGCAACTTTGCTATTACATTTACATTTACATTTACATTAGTATTTGTTATGGAAAAAACTAATTGTCACTGAATAATCTCTCCAGTTAGGTTATATACCGGTATACTAAACACACAAAAAACCATGAATTTCAGATATCACATTAATGTTTTTGCTTGTAAGAAGTGTGTTAACTCATAGTGAGCAGGGCTTGTAGAATTTTTATAAAATCCACTAGCCATTGAATCAGTTATTTTAAACATTTACTAGCCATAATTAAAAATTCACTAGCCCTACTTTAAGTTATACAATTTTACTAATAGTAATAATCAGATATGTCGCCTAAAGAGGGATATAGAACTTAAAAACACTAAAATTGGGGGTGGGATGGAGTAGGATATTTACAAAATAGACTTACATGCAGCATTTGACAACTTTTATTTCACTAGCCGTCTGGCATGGCAATAATAATTATTTACTAGCCCAACATATAATATCTCTAGCCATGGGAGTAGGGCTACCATAATCTAGAAGCCCTGACTTAGATTCAAATATGCTGTTTATCATTTCACAGAATTAATCTTTTGTAATTAAGTAAACCTATTCCAATTTTAAATTAAGCATACCCCGATTTGCATTTTTGTCTGGTCTGCAGTATATATAAACTTTGATATCCATTGGTGTCTGTCAAATCTGGTGTTCTTGAGGAGCAAGCAGAACTTCTTATTAATTTTGGGGCCAGTGTTTTCACATTTCATTTATGCAGTAAAATAACAATTTTAGCTTTATTTTAGTTTATCTACGAGAGTCAGATTTAATTTTAACTTTGCCTATAATAAGGGCTTTGTTCAGAAAACTCTTTTTGAAGTATATGACCGTGACACATTGTCTGACTGTTCCTTACCCCATTTCTCTTTGAAACTTTAGGTCAGATGGGGTCATCAGTGAATTGCCCCCAAAAGCGGCCATCACGCAAGAGCCCAGGTTTTAGAGTTGGTATGTGTGGTTTAAAACTAATGTTGTCCAAATCCTATGTCGGGTTTTTTTTGTCATGCATATTTTAACCTGATAATTTGGCATCTGTCCACAAATCGAAAATAAGGCTGTTGGTTTTACCTCCCTCATATATGTCTGAATGCTAAAATTCCATTTTGTAACTTACATGCACACTATTTTATTGTGACTGATAGATTTTATAAAGTTTGTTTTGTTTAACGACACCACTGGAGCTCATTGATTAATTAATCATCGGCTATTGGATGTTAAACATTTGGTAATTCTGACACATAGTCATCAGAGAAAACCCACAACACTTTTTCCTAATGCAGCAAGGGATCTTTCATATGCACTTTCCCACAGACAGGAAAGCACACACCATGTCCTTTGACCAGTTGCGATGCACTGGTTGGATTTCATATAACAGCTATTAAATTTTTCAACCTTATTATTGTGATACCCAATAGCCGATGTGTATTTTTGTGCTGGGGTGTCATTAAACATTCATTCATTCATTCATTCCAGCCTTAACTCCAACATCCAGGGCTAGCTCTGGGTGAGCAAAATAGTTTGCCAAATTGTCCATTAAACTTCAAAAATTGCAGAAATTAACAGTTATTTTCTTTAAGAATGTCGGTTAATATTACATAAAATTATTTTGCCAAATGAAAATAAAATTTGCCAGCTGTTTTAAAAATTTGCAATTAGCGAATTTGGCAAGTGCCAGAGTTAGCCCTGCCAACATCTGTTATTTAGCGGTAAGTGCTAGCACCTGCCCCACCGCAGACCTGTCGTTTAAGGGGAGGTAACACTCATGCTCCCCATCACTTCCCTGAGAACTCATTACTAATTGTTACTAGCAGTCATTAAACATTGAATCGTTTCTTTGATGTTGGTCAACATAACAAAATGTAACTAATGGGTTTTCTGTCATGAGTCCGTCACAGAATTTGGTCACCACCTCTGTAACTTGCATGAATCTCTTTGTCACCTGTACTACTAATTACATTTACGTTTACAGCATGCAAAAGGTTAATCTAATGCAGATCTACGTCTTTAGAATGTTGTTATTGTCATAATGAATTGCTCGATATGTTGTGTTTTTAGGGTAGAAATTTCAATATTGTATTGCATTGCAGATATGTGTGCCTTGGCAGATAAAGGGTTAACTCCATAGTAATTATGATTATATAATTTGCTGTGTGAATGTTGTGCCTTGGCAGATAATGGGTTAATTCCATATTAATATGATTACATAAATTTATATAAATTGCTGTATGAATGTTGTGCCTTGGCAGATAACGGGTTAATTCCATATTAATATGATTACATAAATTTATATAAATTGGTGTGTGAATTATGTTATGTCTTGGAACATAAACAGTTAATGCCATGTTAGTAAATTACATGGAAATACTTGTGGATGGATACTTGTTGAGTATTGTGTCTTGGCAGATAAGGGGTTAAATCAGTTATTATATGTTAATATGGTTTTCTAGACTGGTAGAAAAGTATACTCAAGTTGTCGTTAGCAAGTAGGCCTACTGTTTTATGAGGCACATATTTGAACAAAAGTGGGGAGGCGGTTTGGGGGGTTGGGTCAGTTTAAATAGTCGGCCATTTTGTAACAAGTTATGATATTTTGTAAGTATTTTCTTCATTGAAACGTAATGACATAATGAATATATATACATATTTATAAATATAAAACAGAAGTTAAGTTGCAAATAAATCTGACAGTTAGATTTTTACTCTCTTTTTTTCTTATCTGGGTAGTTGCAGACATTTTGAAGATGTACTATACATGTATAACATTTTCATAACTTTTGGCATTAATTGTTATTAATGTAGGGTGCAAATTTTTTTAATTAAAGACTTTGAATAGATGTTTTAAAATAAAATATAAATCTATTTAAATCTTGGATTCAGCAAACATTTCATTTTTTATGTTAAATTTATTGATGAATTAGGTCTTGGTTTTTATTATTTATAATGATTTTTTATTATTATTATTTTTTATTCTTACTGTAATCATATATGTTCACATTTCTGTGGGTATGGTCTTTTTAGGAGAGAAGCTATTTGTATTAATTTGTGTGCATCTTTTTTATTAGTACTAGGGTCTCTGCGAGTACTCAGTGAAGGGTCGAGTCTAGCAAGACTCGAGTCCGTTCACAGGATTCGAGTACCCATGCAAGGAATAGCACTCTCATTTAATTATATTTTTTATGTCTACATAAAGGCAAAGCTAAAGTCGAATGTGTGGAATGCAATGGCATAATTTGACATCCATGTTCAGCACTTGAATTATAATGCATAATGTTATTTTACCTTATTCCTTAGTCTTATTATCATATAATGTACAGGGTTTTAGCCAGAAAGAAATGTTTGGGTATGGTGCTATAGAATTGAATATTTACAGTGTGTGTGCTGAATGCAACCACAGTCAACAGGGGTTATTGTAAAGAGTTAACACTGAAAAAGAAATGGGTGACATGAATTTGTTTTTATGTTACTAACCAACGTATCATTGTTTTACGCATGTTTTTAATGTTCATAGGCCTGCTGTAGTCTTGAAAAAAACGTACTAATATTATTTAATTTGCGTTTCACACATTACATGAGTCGACCTAATAAAAGTGATGTCATGGTGTAATGGCATTCCTTTTTACAGCCAAACATTGACAATATAAAATAGCAGGGCTAGATCTGGGTTAGCAGAAAATTTCGCCAAATTATCTACTAAACTTCAAAAATGGCAGAAACCCAGATATTTTCTAACAAAATATAAATTATTTCATGTAATTATTTCGCCAAATTAAAATAAAATTCGCCAATTGTTTTTGAAATTCGCAATTGGCGAGTACCAGAGGTAGCCCTGAAAATAGTACAGGGCTCGAACTTAACGGCGGCACCGACAGTAATTGCCGCCATTGAGATATAAATAGCCATAGGTAGAGAGCATCACAGATGGGACTTTTGTGCCATCGGTAAAACTCCTCAACAATGGCAAAATATATACACCCGGTGTACATTATTATTATCTGCCAATATTTAACATTTGTATATTTTGAAATGTCTACATACAACAAAATAACCTTTCAGTCATGTTTATTTGCTGCAAATGTCACTTTAATAGGCAGGCTCAAAATTGCCATCGGGTGGACGTTTCACCCATGGCAGTTCTTTTAAAAATTACTGTGGGAGACAATTTCTTAAGTTTAAGCCCTGTAATACATATGTGATTGCATGACAAAATCATTAAAAAAAAATTATATTGTTAAAAACACTGCTTATGAAATATACCATTTTGCACATATATATATATATATATATATATATATATATATATATATATATATATATATATATATATATATTGTGTTATTTGGCTAATGAATGGAAATATTAAATGAATGAAACTAAAATTCCAGCTTCAGTGAACAACCAATCGAACATCATTTTAAGTCAGCCAATCAGTAGCTGTAGAAGCAAACTGCATGTTGTGCATTTATCCAAAAAAGGGGCAAGACGTAGCCCAGTGGCAAAACGCTCGCTTGATGCATGGTCGGTCTAGGATTCATCCCACTTCTGTGGACCCATTGGGTTATTTCTCGTTCCAGCCAGTGCACCATGACTGGTTCATAAAAGATATGTGCCGTCCTGTCTGTGGGATGGTGCATATATATATATATATATGTATTTATGTATGTATGTATGTATTGATGTATGTATGTATTGATGTATATATGTATGTATGTATGTATGTATTGATGTATTGATGTATGTATGTATTGATGTCTTGATGTATGTATGTATGTATTGATGTATGAATATCTATATATTGTATGTATGTTGAGGTTGACTGTCTTACATACATAGATATCAACACACTGGCGCAGGTGATAATTAAATCCTTTATGGCCTCACAAATTGTCCCATGCCTTTGCTGGGACTCGAAGATATGGCACCAAATTGCCCGCAACTTTGCAGACTTGCCACTATACATTTTGAGCTATCGAGGCATCCATAAAAAAGGATGCTCTTTAACTCAACTACATGCATGGGGCCTACAATCTACGCGGTCGATACCTCTTACGTACATGAAACAGTGGGCAGAAGTGGCACTGGCTAGTATGTATTGATGTATGAATATCTATATATTGTATGTATGTCGAGGTTGACTGTTACATAGATATCAACGCACTGGCGCAGGGGATAATTAAATCCTTTCTGGCCTCACAAATTATCCTGTGCCGTTGCTGGGACTCGAACCTATGGCACTGAATTGCCCGCAACTTTGCAGACTTGCCATGATACATTTTGAGCTATTGAGGCATGTACGTGTGTGTGTGTGTGTGTGTGTTTGTGTGCATGCACACACACACACACACACACACGTATATGTTCAGCTAATTAATTTGTAGTAAATAGTGATGTTTGTTACAGGTGTGACGCTGATAAAACCCGAAGATCTCGAATTCACACACACGATGACAGACATCAACTATTCCACATGGATGCTCAGGTGATTGTCTTACCTCTTACATTTTTGTCTTATTCAAACAGCCCTATTTCAAAGAGGAAATAATCATAAGATACATGTAGATTTAGAGGATTCGTCATGAGTGTTTTTTTAATATGGAAAATATCAACCGAGTCTATGTTGGTCTGCATTTGTCGAGGCTCTGCTGAGACAAATACCAGTTTACAATTTACCAATTGACAAGGTTGATATTTTACATAGACAAGGTTGATATTTTACATATTGAAAATCACAAGTAGTGAATTCTTTTTATTCTATAACACTTCTAAAATAACATTTTATTTCAATATTTTAGTAAATAAGAGTTCTGAAGTCGCCTCTCCGGTAATATGACGTCATCGCGATTAGCACAAATTAATGTAGTTTGATGTCACACACTTCAACTAAATCTCATAAAAAATAAAATAATATAAATATAAATGGTATCTAATGGACTAGAGTGTAGTATTCTATTTATTACATATCCTCAAGCAAACAGTCAGCTGACTGAACTAAATCCCCTCCCCCCCCATTCTCAATAGCAATAAATGTTCCTGGGTGTAGTTAAACATTAATTCATGCATTTATTCTGTTTCTCAGTGGATCCGCGATTATGAAGGATGGGTGTGCGATATCAACCATCCGCATCGCATACCCGCTAGATCTGGACACCGTCACGGTCGGCACTCGAATCGGAATGATGCGATGTTCTGACGGAACGCTACACTACTTCCTCAATGGGGAGGACCAGGGGGTAGCGTGTACGGATATCCCACCAGGTAGGTCAGAAGTTATGGGGTAGAGAAGTTAATAGAATGATGCGATGTTCTGACGGAACGCTACACTACTTCTTCAGTGGGGAGGACCAGGGGGTAGCGTGTACGGATATCCCACCAGGTAGGTCAGATGATGAGGTAGAGAAGTTAATATAACGATGCGCTATTCTGCTTTCTCATCACAATCCCATGTTGTTCCTACATGAGCGGTTTGATGATTCTGTATATATCTGTACGTAAGATATGGTCCTGACAAGAAAAAGTTGACGGACGGACAATACCGTACCATACCATAATAAGACCCATCATAGACGGGCGTATAATAAAAGTGATTTTCCAACATTCTGGATCCAGTTCGAACAACTTTGTAAAAAGATTTACTAGGTCACTGTGACCTACTTTTCACTGTCTACTGCACATAACAGTAAATCCTTGTCCAGATCATATCTTGTATACAGATGCATACATGACCATCAAACCTCACATGTAGGAACAACTTGGGATGGCAGTTTATCATATGCTATTACTAAGTCACTGTGACCTACTTTTCAGTCTACTGCACATAACAGTAAATCCTTGTCCAGACCATATCTTGCATACAGGATCATCAAACCTCATATGTAGGAACAACTTGGAATGATGGTGTGTCACATACAATTACTAGATCACTGTGATACAAATAAATCAAATAATTTGTCTATATTTTTAACATCATATGGTTTTCCATCGAACTTCTGATGGCATACCTCACTGGTACTCTTGTTCATCAGGGTATACATGTATTTGTTATGCTTCCAACTTTTATAAAATACCTTTAGCATTCATTTTTAAATGTGTACCCTTGCCTTTCTTTACATAAATATGAAGGTTTTTGATCTACATGTATGCATATTAAATAATAAATGTTAGACTGTATAGTTTATATATATTAATGTAAACAATCTTATTCATATACTTACCTTTGTTTGACACCCAATAGCTGATGTGTATTTATGTGCTGGGGTGTCATTAAACATTCATTTGTTTGTTTGTTTTGTTTGTTTGTTTGTCGTTTGTTTGGTCGTTTGTTCGTATTGTCTGATTTTGTGTTTGTATTCTATGCTGTATGCTGTGATAGATCTGTACGACCAGTGTGCCCAGGTCACTATTACTCTTATATTTGTCACTATTACTGTTATATGTGTCACTATTACTGTTATATTTGTCACTATTCTAGACATGTATGCTGTGATAGATCTGTACGGGCAGTGTGCCCAGCTCACTATTACTCTTATATTTGTCACTATTACTGTTATATGTGTCACTATTACTGTTGTACGTGTCACTATTACTGTTATATGTGTCACTATTACTGTTATATTTGTCACTATTCTAGACGTGTATGCTGTGATAGACCTGTATGGGCAGTGTGCCCAGCTCACTATTACTCTTATATTTGTCACTATTACTGTTATATGTGTCACTATTTCTGTTATATTTGTCACTATTACTGTTATATATTTGTCACTATTACTGTTATATTTGTCACTATTCTAGATGTGTATGCTGTGATAGACCTGTACGGGCAGTGTGCCCAGGTCACTATTACTGGTGGATCCAGCCTGCTGCCTTCCGACAATCACCTCCTTACAGGGGAAACAGAGTTTTCACTGTCATCACCCGGCAATTCAGGTACGTAGTTTCAGGTTTGATCAGGTTAATCCAGTTATATGTTGTGGTTTTAAAATAATTTTTTATAACATCTTAAAAAGTAAAACATTGTGGCCTCTGAAAATTATTCATGGACTGGTTCGAAAATCCACACAGCCAATCAAATAGCTGTAATCTTTCATTGAATCTTGGGCAGGAATATATAATAAAACTACTGATCTTCTTCAGTCATCGGTTGTTTGTGTTGAATTCAGGGAGATCGATAGTTTATTTCGCCTGATGTTAGTACTAATGAATGTGTTTTTGTTTTTTTCCAGAGGTGACCCATCGCTTCAGTAACTGCTGTGGCAAAAACATTGTGATAAAGAATAACGGGAGCTCAGCGTCTCGTATCCGAAACTTTAACCATGGAGTGGTGTTCAGTTCGGAGCCTTTGAAGCACGATGAGTTATTTGAGGTGAGTAAAAAGTCTTGTCAAAAAAGTTTCAGTTGTACAATGTATTGTAGCATACCATTCGGAATGGGAAACAGCTCGGTGCTATGCTGACAGCCTGTGTTTAACCGTGTTCATAAACACCGTTTCGACATCTTCCAACTTGAAATTAGCATCTGTCATGCTCCAGAGCTCGTATTTCTGACATGTTAAAGTTTGTTTTGTTTAACCACACCACTAGAGCACATTGATTTATTAATCATCGGCTATTGTTAGATGGCAAACATGGTAATTTGGACATATAGTCTTAGAAAGGAAACTCGCTACATTTTTTCAACAGTAGCAAAGGATCTTTTATATGCACCATCCCATAGACAGGATAGCACATACCATGGCAATTGATATATATACCAGTCATGGTGCACTGGCTGGCACATGTAATAGCCCAATGGGCCCACCAACAGGAATCGATCTTAGATTGACCACACATCAGGCGGGCACTTTTACCACTGGCTACGTCCCGTCCCTTCTGAAATGTAAACTCTGAAGAGAAAGGCTAACCAAGAGATATTCACCGTTTGAATTTACAACAAAATTGGTGAAGAAAATGTTCCTCTGATTTCTGTTTAGATGAGAAAAATAAAGCATTCACCTTAAATATTCCATCGAATACAATCAATCAGTGCACAAATAGTGGGAGATCATGTTAATACTTTTTCATGCCATTCAATCGGGGAAAATGACAAAAAATTTCAAACATTCAAGTTGATAAAATAGCAAAATACTATCAAATTTAATTGGAGGTGTAGCAAAATTCTTTATAAAAGTTTGTATTGGGATTTTTTAAAGATTTTTTTTTTTAATAATTAGTGAAAACAGCTAAATTTGTGAATGAGATTTATTGTTGTTGGCTATTTTGAGGGAACTGGTACTTACATTCTTATAAGCGCACCTGAATACAATCAAGTTGTAATTAAAAGTTTACAATTCGGAAATATAAATTTTCCGAGCTCACCTAAACACAGCATTAGTAAACAAACATTCCTTACCTTCACATGTTGCAGGTGAAGGTGGAGCAGATATCGAAGCAGTGGTCGGGCTCCATGCACATCGGCCTGACGACGATGGCGATATCGGACTGCACCCCCGTCTCCCAGGTCCCTTCCCTCGCGGAGGAACTCACCTCCAAGATCACGTGGATCGTGTCCGGGTCAGAGGTCAAGAAGTGCGGAGTCACCATCAAGGAGAATTACGCCCCTTCGTTGGAGAGATTGGAGGTATTATCGTCATTTCAGTTGATCTCTTTTTCGGTTATAACAGAACATTTCTTACAGTAACTCTGAAATTGTTTTCCTTTCATCACTTTCACTTGGGGACATAAACATTTATTTAAAAAATGTGTAAATGTACATAGGGACCATCCATAAAATATGGTACACCCTGGGGGTGGAGGGGGATTTGAGCATTACCTAAGAAGTTAGTATGGGGGAGGGGGTTCACTGATGGATTAGCAGCAAGGGATCTTTTATATGCACCATCCCACAGACAGGGTAGTAAATACCACAGCCTTTGATATACCAGTCGTGGTGCACTGGCTGGAACGAGAAATAGCCCAATGAGCCGACCAACGGGGATCGATCCCATGCCGACCGCACATCGAGCAAGCGCTTTACCACTAGGCTACGTCCCACCCCTCTCGCTGATGGAATACATATGCCTAGCTCTTGATTGTATCCCAATGTACATTTCACTGTGAAAGAACAATGTACGCCCATACTTGAGGGAGGAAGATAATGATCAAAGGTGTACATGGGGGGGGGGGAAGGGGTAGAAAATTCTTGATTTTGACAATACATACTTTATGGATGGTCACGGGCTATTTCTCGTTCTAGCCAGTGCACCATGACTGTGTAACAAAGGCCGTGGAATGTACTATCTTGTCTGTGGGATGGTTCATATAAAAGATCCCTGTCTGCTAATTGACAAGAGTAGCCCATGAAGTTGCGACATCAGGTTTTCTCTCTCTCGATATCTGTGTGGTTCTTAATCATATGTCTGGCGCCATATAACCGTAAATAAAATGTGTTGAGTGCGTCGTTAAATAAAATATTTCCTTCTTTCTTATGGATGGTCCCAAATTGTTTATTGATTATTCTGTTTGATCGAGTCTTTTAAGCATTCACACACAGCAAAGCAAAATTGAGGCATTTTCACTGAAAAATAATCAAAATAGTTTCATTGTTCGGTTTAAAAGGTTTTGCTTCATTTTAAGAGCTCTATGGCTGCACTGCTAAAGCATTTTAAGGCGTTGAATAATTTTTTTAACTCGATAAATGCTGGCAGTGTGAACATGGTCATAGTTAAAAGATGATTGGAAAAAGACCATGTGCAATCGACCACATCACAAATGAGCCCCCAGTATTGTGTCTAATAGAAATACTAATTTTGACTATAGATTGGTAATCGTGTTGGACTGCGGAGATGTTCTGATGGTACGATGCATATTTATCTTAACGGAGAAGATCTTGGAATTGCTGCTTCTAATATTCCAAAGGTTCGTAACTGTTATTTTTATCTTAAAGCTTATATTGTCAGTCATTCTTCATTCAGAACCATGAAACACATAAGATCCTGTCCTGTTTTGGGGCTAGAGCATGTAAAAGATACCTTGCTGCTTTGTGGCAGTGGGTTTTCTCTATATCTCCGACTTAGTGTCTGTCTGTCTCTCCATCTTTGTGTGTGTATCTATCTCTCTCTGTCTCTGTTTTGGGGATAGAGCATGTAAAAGATACCTTGCTGCTTTGTGGCAGTGGGTTTTCTCTATATCTCCGACTTAGTGTCTGTCTGTCTCTCCATCTTTGTGTGTGTATCTCTCTCTCTCTCTCTCTCTTTCTGTCTCTGTTTTGGGGATAGAGCGTGTAAAAGATACCTTGCTGCTTTGTGGCAGTGGGTTTTCTCTATATCTCCGACTTAGTGTCTGTCTGTCTCTCCATCTTTGTGTGTGTTTCTCTCTCTCTCTCTCTCTCTCTCTCTCTCTCTCTCTCTCTCTCTCTCTCTCTCTCTCTCTCTCTCTCTCTCTCTCTTTCTCTCTCTCTGTTTTGGGGATAGAGCGTGTAAAAGATACCTTGCTGCTTTGTGGCAGTGGGTTTTCTCTATATCTCTGACTTAGGGTCTGTCTGTCTCTCCATCTTTGTGTGTGTATCTATCTCTCTCTCTCTCTCTGTCTCTGTTTTGGGGATAGAGCGTGTAAAAGATACCTTGCTGCTTTGTGGCAGTGGGTTTTCTCTATATCTCCGACTTAGTGTCTGTCTGTCTCTCCATCTTTGTGTGTGTATCTATCTCTCTCTGTCTCTTTGTCTCTCTTGCTCACATATACATGCATGCACGCACGAGAGACACAAACAGAAACAGACACACACACGCACAAACAGAAACAGACACACACACGCACAAACAGAAACAGACACACACACACACAAACAGAAACAGACACACACACACACTCATACATACACACACATGTATACGCATGCACACACACATAGACATACTCACACACATACATACATTGTACACAGACACACACACACATTCACATGCACACAACACACGCACACACACACACAGAGACAGACACACAGACAGACAGAGACATGCAGACAGACAGACACGCAGACAGACAGAGACACATACACACACAGACAGAGAGACACACACACACAGACAGAGACACACACACAGACAGACAGAGACACACACACACACAGACAGAGATACACACACAGACAGACAGAGACACACACACACAGACAGACAGACAGAGTCACACACACACAAACACAGACAGACAGAGAGAGAGAGACACACACACACACACAGACAGAGAGACACACACACACAGACAGACAGAGACACAGACAGAGACACACACACACAGACAGACAGACACACACAACCAGGTGTCATGATAACCATACAGTAGAAAGTACATAGCCAGAGTTTGAAATGTGCTAATGTCCTGAGTCATTATTAAGCAAATATTCCTGTCGTATAGATTGGGTTTGTTTTGATTTACTTGACTGTTCGCTTCTTCTTTTTCATACCTTTACGAGGAGTGCCTCATAGTCGTAACATTGCAAGTACATGTAATATATTTAGGAATTTTTGTATGGGGAGCAACTGAGTAGTTAATAGTGTTAAACTCCTTAAATGGTTAAAGGTAGACTAAACTCCAACAAGAGCCTTATATGTTGGAAAGATGCATACCCGGACCACCAACACATGCTGACACTTTAACAAATGAAAAACGCGTAATTTTAGAATTAATAAAAAAAACGTGATTATTCCTGCTAACTGGGGGCAGCCATTTTGTTTCGTTTTTGTGATGTCCGGTGGTATAGCTTGAGGCGAAGTGACGTCAGCTCAGGTCCAACTTCTCTATTATGCACAGTGTAAACAAATGCTCTAATTTACGACAAGGCACTTCGCTTTCATCAACCTGACTTGTAAAACAACATAAATGACTTGATAGTATAATAACATTCACTGGGATGGTACAAAATGGCTGCGCCCCTTATATATAATAGCCGTCACATTTAAGCGTTTTATTAATTAACTATACGATTATACTTGTTGATATTAAGCAATAATGTGCATTATGTATCGTTGAATATGCACACCAGTCCAAAAGCCTTGCTTTAGCATTCCTTTAAGAAGAGAATTTTCTTTAAAGGCATATTGTCACAGACCATTGACCTATTTAATGGTCTAACAATGTATTACCTGAACAAAAATTATTTGATTTGTCCCTAAATGTACTTTATTCAACCATCTTCATAACCTCCATACTCCATTTATTATTGATATTTGTAAAAATAATTGAATTATGGCAATGGTCCATAATTCAAAAACTAAAATTGCCGAGAGGGTTGACTTCAGTCGTTTGGTGAAAACATGTTTGCTGTCTGTTTTCGTGGTGATCATGTTTTCGATCATGTAATGATTTTTATTTCTATGAAATCAAAGGCAAAGTAGATTTCGCTTATGCACTTAACAAGGTGAAGTTTAGTGGTATACAGCGACTATTTTGCCCAAACTATACCCTAGCATGACTATTGGTGATCTGTTTATATCAACTTTGGTTCAGTTGCCCAGGGGGAAGGGGGGAAAACGTATAAATGTTTTAGTTTGCTTCTGCGACCAAATTGGTCGTAATGTAAAGGCTTGCAGTGGCAGTGAGTGATGTTGTTTTATGTTATCTAATACGTGTATCTAATGTGAGTTTTATTTTGTCTGTCTTCAGAATGTGTTTGCTGTGATAGACTTGTACGGCGCGGTGGAGACGGTCAGTATTATCAGTAGTGCAGCGTGCGACAGTCCAGGCACCCCGAGATCGCTGCCCACCGATGACAGCAGTGGACACCAGGTACATACTAGACACACTGGTTTTAGGGATATAGATACAGTCCCCAATAACTTATGAAAACGTTTTTTAATTATTTATTTTTGTAAAACATATAAAAAATTCTTGCCCACTGGACAGGGTTATCCATCTTTTGCACGGTGCTAGAAAAATCTGTCCGACCCTAGGGCTAGATAAATCTGTCCGACCCGAGGGCTAGACGATTTCTACATACGCGTGACGTCATAACTCGTGTTTTACGACGATTGATGTCATAACTCATGGTTTTCAAAATTCTGTTTGCCATGTCACGTTGTATCATTGTGTTAAAAATATTTTAAACAAATTAATAGTTTCAACTTTATATTTATTGGTAAGTTGAACATTACATATTTATGTCGTTGCATATGGTGGACTATATGTATCCGCGTATGATTAAATGAGTTTGCAGGTGAAATGTATACAAATCATTCTACAATAAACAGACTGTAGCTTACAAAATTAATGTTTCGTTACTGTAATTAAATGGGCAAGAAAAAGAATCAATCACTGTTGTGAGATATAGATACGGCAATTCCAACACTCGGGTCAAAATGTTTTTGTAAGGGCCTCTGTAAACCTCTGCCCTCACAAAAAACATTTTGTCCCTCAGGATGGAATATCCTTATCTATACCTCACCAATGGTGATTGATTCTATTAATCTTGCAGTATTCTGACATGTTGAAGTATGAGGTAATTTATTTTGATTTTTATACGCACATCTTTGATGGGTTGTATTATGGTATGGTCTTGTTCGTCATAAACTTTTTGTTTCCAGGGCATATTTTTCTTAACAATTCATATAGGATCATGCTAGTACAGCTTGAGATGGCAGTGTGTCACATATCATAACTAGGTCACCATGACCTACTTTTCACACATTACTGCATATTAAAGGAAATCTCTGTCTGGGCCATATCTTCCTTATCAATCCATATAGGATCATCAAACCTTACATCCAAGTCCAGCTTGGGACGGTGGTGTGTTGCATACTAGGTCACCGTGACCTACATTTGATGGGTGTATCATGTACATCATCTGTACTCTGGGGAGTGGGGGGGGGGGTGGTTGCTGTCATTTAAAAATGTTTTTAGTGGTAACGTATCTGTCCAACCAGTTTTGGCTCCGTCCCATCTGTCTGGGTTTTTTCACAATGCTTCAAGATATTGAGATATTGAAATTTTGTGTATAGCTTTATCATGTACTATTACAGATCAAGTTTGAATTTTATGGCGATATCCCCATTTTTGGCAGAGTTATGGCCTTTGACCTTAGGAGGTACGAAAATGTGTTGGTCCTGGTAGGGGACATGTATTACCTTTGCAGTACTCTCAGAATGCTTGTTTGATACATTTAATGATCGTAAAACAAAATAATAATTTCCACATTTTCATCGTCAGGTGGACCAAGACAGAGACATGTGTTTGCCAACCATAAATTTACCTAGTTTCCATGGCAACCACGGTAAGAACATTTGTCTGAGTGGTGGCAACATAACGGCCAGTCGACAGAGCAGTTACAATCAGGGAATCGTGGTCACCAGCAAAGCGTTACCTCGCAAGAAGATCTTTCAGGTGTGTACAGAGTAAAAAATTAGCTCTACTGGTCTACCAGTAGATCTAACAGCATTGCGTGGATTCCCATGTCCAGGTGACATTTCATCTGTAAATAACAATTTAAATATTGACCAATTACACTTTGCCTTTTATAGCATTATTCGGGAGCATACAAATTCTAAAAATATCGGGTGAGACTATTTATGCAATAGGCGAACTTGTTGATCTATTTCAACGTTAAAAAACAGGGGGGAAAAGTGCAGTAATAAACTCTGGATTGTATACTAGTATAAACAGATTTTATGGCTATACCATCACAGGTTTTTTTTCATCTTGAAACTAATTTTATATTATATTTTATATTGAAATTAGTTTCCGGCATACTTCGCAATTCACCCGAATCATTTTGTATACCCTCGGCATAATCCCGGATGTTTTCAAATTCTTTTCAAATCACTGGTATGATTTTGCAAGTAAGATTTTAATTGGTCGAATGAAAGGTCAACTGGACAAGAGCTCCAACAGGGTGCTGTTAGATCCACAGGTAATTAACCAGTGGAGCTAATTTTAATTAGATTGAACTGTTTTTACCTGGATCTCTCATGTACAGTGTGTTACATGCTATTTGTTTTTATCCTGCAGCCAGTTTCTATTAACCGATTATGATACTTATTAAACAGGGTTCTTACCTATCCTGAAAATTCTGCAATGTCCTTGAATTTTGTGATTTTAAAATCAAGGCCAGGATGGTCCTTAAAAAAGCATTAAATTTGGTGGTTTAATTTTTAAGCATCTTTACTTTTGTTGTCCTCATAACCTGTTTAAATTCAGACAACAATTAAGAATTGACCGCAAATATTTTTTGATTCATGCAAGTATGAACCGAAAAAACGATACGCACACTGTATGATCCCGCGTAGAGTGTGCACATTGTTTTTTTGGTTCATACTTGCATGAACCAAAAAATAATTGCGGTCAAATCTTATAATTAAATTTATATGCATACTTTAACACTACATAACTGAATTTATTTTGTTTAGCTTTAAATATGCCTGTAGTATTGTTTGTGTAAACTTCATTGATACTTATGTCGCGTAAGAATGCAAACGTTCATTCACTATTATTTGAATCAAGTGATGTTTTGTAAATGACATCATTTGGTAAATGACGTAATTTTGATAAGCGACGCCATTTCCTCTAGCTGCTTTGCATTTTTACGAATCATTTAGTTAAATTGGAAGAAATTGTCCTATTCGTGTTTAGTTTATAGTTTATGAAAGTGAATGAAGGGAATGTGTCTTAACATTTATGCTGTCGGTGGAACCGTTTAACATTTGCCAACATCTGTAGAACATCGCTTACAAGTAAGTTACAGGCGTGAAGTTTCCTACATGATTTCTTTGGCCACCGACGGAGTCTCATTTTATGATTAGCAAAGGGTTTTTTGTTTTGTTTTAAATCAATGCGTAAAGATCTACATGTCTACTCTGCTATAGCATTTTCCATTAATTTATCGTATAATTTTTTTTTATTGCTTTTATAGTTTTCATGTATGTTTTCTTCAAAATATCTAAATATGGATACCTGAATAATCCGGCTTGTTGCACAAAAGTAGTGCGAGTCGGGGGGGGGGGGGTAGTAGGCGTGGCTTAAATTTTTTCATTTCATCGAAATATGAACGAAAAAAAGTAAGCACCTCTGGACCAATCAGATTGCCGTAAAGTGTATAGACGCAAAGAAAATTTAATTATTTTGTTATAAAAACATTAATTCATTGAACATTTCATGTGCTGGAAAAATAAAAACAATTCCAGGAAAAGTTATTGAATTTTATGTTTTTTCAAGTGTAAGAACCCTGTTAAAGCAAAGTCATAAATAGATTATGGCTTTTAACATCATGCATATGACATCACATGCAGAGATAAATTACAGAAATCATTCACTTGACTCATTCATCATACAAGGTAGGTGAAATAATAGAAACAATTGTTTTGCCCCTTTAATGTTTGATGGATTGCGGGATAAAAAGTAATGGCTAGTTAATGACAGGATGTCGGCTTTATACTGTTCAGGCCAAACGGAAAATTCCCATTCTTACCATCACAGTATAAAGCTAATATCCTTCATCATTAACTAGTCTCTATGTAAAATTTGGCTAATTAGACCATTGGGCCTAGACCGATGGAGATGTTTTGATGTCATTACAGCCAAAAGGCAGGGCAACATGACAAACTTCAACAACAGCACTCATTGAAATTTAAAAAAAGTTGTTAACTATTTCATGTTCTCAAAATAAAACAACTTACAGGAGTTGCATTTGAGTATGATGACTAATTAAAAACATGCACAATAAGGCACGGGCAATTTGGCCAGACTAGGGCATTGTGTCAATTTGCCGCATAGCCGCTGTTATATTCAAGTGTTGCTGAAATATTGTTCAGTACTCTAATGTGAAATGCTCTTCATACCAATGTAATGAATATTTGTTTATACCGAGTTATAATAATTTAGTTTGTTTCAATTTTTTTTTTTTTTTTTTTTTTTTTTTTTTTTTTTTCCAGGTTCGGATTGACAAGCTGAATCCGAAATGGAGTTCATCAATCATTGTGGGAGTTTTAGGTTTTGTTCCGGACAGATACAATTTCCCTGGGACGGCCATCAGTATCAAAAAATCTGCAGTGGTCATTCAGGGCGATTCTGTCTTCACCAGTGGCAATAAGGTACGTATTCAATAGTGTTAAGCCCTGTAGAAATTTTATTTTTTGTCTTCTATGAACATTTAGATATAAAGTAATACATGTATACATAAACGGTGAATCACAAATTTTTATTAGCAAGACAATTGACATGCAGTTATTCGGCCCACATGTAACAAAGGCTGTGGTATGTACTATCCTGTCTGTGGGATGGTGGATATAAAAGCTCCCCTGCTGCTAATCGAAAAGAGTAGCTTTAACATGGTAACAGCAGGTTTCCTCTCATTATCTGTGTGATCCTTAATCATACGTCTTAATCATGTGACCTTAAATAAAAATATCTTTTAGTGTGTCGTTAAATAAAACATTTCTTCCTTTCTTTCTTTCTTCCTTCTTTCCTTCCATCCTTTCTCTTCCTTTCTTTCTTCCTTGGGCAGTACATAGCCCAGTGGTAAATTTCTCACCTGATGCATGGTCAGTCTAGGATCGATCCATGTTGGTTGGCCCATTGGGCTATTTCTCATTTCGGCCAGTACACCTCGACTGGTATATCAAAGGCTGTGGTATAAGCTATCCTGTCTGTGGGATGGTGCATATAAAAGATCACTTGATACTAATGGAAAAGAAATGTTGCGGGTTTCCTCTCTAAAACTATATGTTAAAATTACCAAATGTTTGATATCCAGTAGCCAATGATTAATAAATCTGTGTACTCTAGTGGTGTCATTAAACAAAACAAACTTTAAACTTTTATTTCTTCCTTCCTTCCATCCTTCCTTCCATCCATCCTTCCTTCTTTCCATCCTTCCTGACAGAAGATGTTGTTTACTTACAGATCAAAGAGCGGTATGGTCCGAACCTTGATAATCTACAGGTCGGCCATTTTGTTGGTGTTGTTGTCGACGACGACAATTGTCTCCACCTCTACGTGAACGGCGTCGACCAGGGCGTCGCAGCAAGGGACATTCCCAACTCCTGCTACGCCCTCGTCGATGTTTACGGCCAGTGCGAACAGGTTTGTCTTTAATCCTTTAACCCCTATAGTCCTTCCCACAGGGAACTCCATTTTCTACACTGTGGAATTTACTATAAGTTATTTATTTCTGAGTCGATTGTTTTCTAAATTGCACACAAACATAAAAAAAAAATTTATTTCCAAAACACTTTTACTTTTCTTCTTTCATCAGACTGGGGTGAAACGTAGCCTGGTAGTGAAGTGTCCACCTAATGTGCAATCAGTTTGGGATCGATCCTCATTAGTGGACCCATTGGGCTATTTCTCGTTCCAACCAGTGCACCAAAGGCTGTGGTATATGCTACTCTGTCTGTGGGATGTTGGCACTAATGGAAAAACACTGTCAAAATTACCAAATATTTGACATCCAGTAGCTGATAATTAATAAATCAATGTGCTCTAGTGATGTCATTAAACAAAACAAAGTTCTTTTTTTAGGTGTCAAACCAAACTGAAATTATTTACAAAAAAACATTTTTTGTAGGAGGATGGGACTGACTGTAGGTGTTTTAAGTTTATTTACTGTTCATTGTGTAGAGATTTTCTATTCCATTGTCTCATAGAGACATAATTATAACTGAATTTACTAATAAAAAATACAAACACACCTACAGTTTTAATAAGTTGGTGTTACCACTGTCTAAGGTAAGCATCAAATGCCTTCATACAAGATACGAATCTGTTACCATGTTTAACACTGATGTAACTCAGTCAGTTGAGTGGTCGCCTGGGATGCCTGCATTGCAGGATTGAACCACTTCGCTGGTTCCATTGAACTGATTGAGTTTTTTTCTCGTTTCAACCAGTGCACCACAACGGGTCAAAGGCCGTGGTATGTGCTTTTCTGTCTGTGGGAAAGTGCATATAAAAGATCTCTTGCTGTAATGGAAAAATGTTGTGGGTTTCCTCTGGTGACTATGTGTCAGAATTGCCAAATGTTTGACATCCATTAGCCGATGATTAATTAATCAATGTGCTCTAGTGGTGTCGTTAAACAAAACAAACTTCTTTAATATATTATGGCCTTAGAGACTATAGCTAAAGAAAAATTAATGTGGATGGTCTGTTGTAAACAGTTAAATAAGTGCAGCTTTAATAGTGAAATTAGTTTTAAAATTTTGTTACTTTGAAGGTTATGTTTAAAAAGGGGTTACAGAAAAAACAGAAGCAGTTACAGATTACAAAAATAAATGACACTGTAATTTTTATATGTGGCGCAGTAGTGTATTTTTTAGAGGTTTGTCATAAATATTTATTTGTTTTGTTGTGTCCAGGTTACGATAGTAGGAGATGACGTGAACAACCTCCCACCCTTAAACAGTGGGGACGATCGAGAAAAAGCAGATATAGATGATGGTGAGTTGTTTGACTAGAGTGTGTTATAAACTTTAAGGCAATTTTAGAATTAATTATAGAGAAATGCTTGTTTAATCTCAGGGCAGCATCTGGGTGAGCAAAATAATTCGCCAAATTATCTTTAAATATGTAAAATCCACAGTTATTTTTCAACAAAATAACAATTATTACATGAAATGTTTTTGCCAAATCAAAATAAAATTTGCAAATTGTTCCTGAAATTTGCAATTGGCGAGTGGCAGAGCTAGTGCTGAGCATGGTGCTGATTAAGGCAAGACGGTTTCTGGCATTTCTGGTTATCCTGATGTTTCTAATACCACAAAATGTTTCATATTTTTAAAGACGCATGTACCTCTGAGAAGTAACTGTAAGAGAGATGAGCTCTAGTGTACTTTTTAGAGTATTTGTTCGTTTCAGCGTCACACACTCTCATTTCACTCTGTGCTAACTTTATTCAGATCGGTTACAGGTTTGTAGACTCACCAAACTAGTGTCCATTTTCACGAGTTTGCGACTTTAAATAATGTTCTATGGTGTAGTCGAACAAACATGCCTTTTCTAACAGTCACATAATACCGATGTCGCTAATAAAGGTTTGTTACAAAATATTTGTATTTTATCAGCCTCAACATAATTGCCCAAAACTGATTTTTATACGAACAACAATAGTCTTTAAAGAACAAGAACTTAATATTTACCCCGGAGTACTACATGTATGTGTCAAGTTTGTTTTTCCAGTGGTGAAAAAAACAGATTGGCACAAAACAATATAATGATTCAAACATTCTGCGTAACTGTGAATACCAGAATCTCTACCGTGTTAATAGTTTTACATATTATGTGTTAAGATAGGTATGAAGCTGTGTAACGAGACAAACATTCTTCGGAACTGTGAATACCAGAATCTATAATACAGTGTTAATAGTTTTACGTACTATCTGTCATGTTTGTGTTTTCCAGTGGTCAAAGAGAAGATAGGTACGAAGCTGTGTAACAAGTCAAACATTCTGCGGAACTGTGAATACCAGAATCTATAATACAGTGTTAATAGTTTTACGTACTATCTGTCGTGTTTATTTTTCCAGTGGTCAAAGAGAAGATAGGTACGAAGCTGTGTAACGAGTCAAACATTCTGCGGAACTGTGAATACCAGAATCTATAATACAGTGTTAATAGTTTTACGTACTATGTCGTGTTTATTTTTCCAGTGGTCAAAGAGAAGATAGGTACGAAACTGTGTAACGAGACAAACATTCTTCGGAACTGAGAATACCAGAATCTACAATACAGTGTTAATAGTTTTACATACTATCTGTCAGGTTTGTGTTTTTCAGTGGTCAAAGAGAAGATAGGTACGAAGCTGTGTAACGAGTCAAACATTCTGCGGAACTGTGAATACCAGAATCTGTGTTCCAGACTGCGCACCTCACTCGGGTTGCCAGGTAACCGTTTGTGTTCTTACTTTTAGATCCAAACTCGGAACACTCGTTACTTTTGCTTAATAAAAAAACAAGATGTTTAATGGCACTTATTTCCTACCCTTGTTGATTATGTCCATTTTCACTTACTGTATGGCACCAAACTAGCACACTTGGTACTTTTTAAAACTCTTATACATTAGCGTACAGGCTCCCATTTTTGTAGGGGGACAGGCTAATTTTTGCCCAAATTAAAACAAAAATGCTTGAATCTGGATAACAACATTTGTTTTTTTTTTAGCATTATTGCAAATGAATCACTACACATTTTTACATGGATTACAGCTGATACTGTTTTTGCACGAATATCTCTATTGTTTTTGCCTACTGCTGCTGCCTGCCTGCGCGCCCCCCCCCCCCCCCCCCCGTCTCATACACGTATGCCCTTATATGACACTTGTGTCCCTTGTTGATTATGTTCCTTTTCACTTATAATATAATTATGTTAGACATCTAATATCTTTAGCAGTAAATTAAAAAAATAAATATTATAGGCTTCTTGTTAAGGGTAAACAATTTCACCTCTCCTATCAAAGTTCCAATTCTAACTTGACCTACTTTTCAGATGGCTATTTTGACGGGCAGTGCAACATGTGTTTTTGTGAAACATGTCACAAAATCAGGGGAGATAACCTGTACCATTGTCGGGGTGATCCTCCGAGAGATTACGCTATTCCATACGGATGGTGCAGATTCGTTTTAACGTGAGTGGGTTTGTTTCCAGCACATATTACATATAATATTACACTGTTTAATTTCACAGCTCCTACTTTACAAGTGATGTCTAGTTTACCATATATCTTACCACAAGCTGAATTAAGACATATATTACAATAAAAAGATAGTTGGATACATGTTTAAACAAGTTGTACGTTGTGAATTTTTGTGCTGGGGTGTCATTCATTCATTCATTCATTCCCCCCAGGGGCGAGATGTAGCTCAGTGGTAAAGCGCTCACCTGATGCGCGATCAGTCTAGGATCAATTCCCTTCAGTGGGTCCATTGGGCTATTTCTCGTTCCAGCCAGTGCCCCACGACTGGTACATCAAAGGCTGTGATATATGTTATCCTGTCTGTGGGATGGTGCATATAAAAGATCCCTTGCAGCTAATCGAAAAGAGTAGCCCATGAAGTGGCGACAGCAGGTTTCCTCCCTCAGTATCTGTGTGGTCCTTAACCATATGTCCAACGCCATATAACCGTCAATAAAATGTGTTGAGTGCGTTGTTAACTAAAACATTTCCTTCATTCATTCCCTCCGTGTACCTCGTGTGGTATTTTCTGTAATAGTCCTATAATTTGAATAATTTGGTTACGTATGTTATTGTCTTACAGTCCACAGAATAAGGCACATTCTTTGAATGTTTACGAGAAATGGCACGCAGCCTATCATGGTGCATGCATGGAATCGGTTCGCAGAATATTAGATAACGGAGATCTTCTTTTACCTGGTGAGTTACTCCCCTTTTTCTCCGGTGATCGAGTATAATTTAAAATTTATTGTTTGTGTTTTTTACCAGTGTGATGATCAATTACGAAATCCACAAAATAATTGATTTGTAATGGAAAATGTAAACTATATATTCCTGTGAAATTTGCTGGATTTTTGTTTTGTTTTCATGGGGATATAAAGAAAACATATAGAATAGATACTAAGGTCGACGACAGTCACTGTTCGCAAGCGTGCGAAAAGTGACTGTCCTCGACCTTAATGGTAAAAGAAGCAAATGTCCCTGTCAGCAGGTGCATAATAATAAATCCTTCGTTCCTAGGTGTATATACACAGTGAAACCTCTCAAGAAAGGACCCTCTGTAAACCGGACATTTGTTTTGGTATCAAGGGTGTCTAGTTTAGAGGGGTTTCACTTTATATTCAAACCAATTGCTTAAAGTTGTCGCATGTCGCTGATGCTTGTCTGATTTTGCTGAACTTATTTTTCGATCACGCATTAAATTTAGAACATGACTTACATGGTTATGATGGGATACACAAAAACAAAATGGGTTACCTAATTTTTAATATATACTTTTTGCATAACCCATAACTGGTTTAGACCAATATTCGATTTGCAGTGTCTGTGTTCACAGCATAAATATTATCATCATTATTATTTTCAGGTGATTCGACGTCGAGTAGCAGTATTCTGATTCCACAGCCACAAGTATTTACGGAGAAATCGAAACCCGACAGTTTCGGTGGTTGCCAAATCTCTTTCTCACCAACAGTCCGGTATGCTGGGTCTCCCGAGTTTTCTCCAAAACAAAGGTAAACTATTACTATCAGTATTTGGTGATTTGGTTACTCAAGTTTCCTCTTAAACAAAGGTAAACTATTACTATCAGTATTTGGTGATTTGGTTACTCAAGTTTCCTCTTAAACAAAGGTAAACTATTACTATCAGTATTTGACGATTTGGTTACTCAAGTTTCCTCTTAAACAAAGGTAAACTATTACTATCAGTATTTGGTGATTTGGTTACTCAAGTTTCCTCTTAAACAAAGGTAAACTATTACTATCAGTATTTGGTGATTTGGTTACTCAAGTTTCCTCTTAAACAAAGGTAAACTATTACTATCAGTATTTGGTGATTTGGTTACTCAAGTTTCCTCTTAAACAAAGGTAAACTATTACTATCAGTATTTGACGATTTGGTTACTCGAGTTTCCTCTTAAACAAAGGTAAACTATTACTATCAGTATTTGACGATTTGGTTACTCGAGTTTCCTCTTAAACAAAGGTAAACTATTACTATCAGTATTTGACGATTTGGTTACTCAAGTTTCCTCTTAAACAAAGGTAAACTATTACTATCAGTATTTGGTGATTTGGTTACTCAAGTTTCCTCTTAAACAAAGGTAAACTATTACTATCAGTATTTGGTGATTTGGTTACTCGAGTTTCCTCTTAAACAAAGGTAAACTGTTACTATCAGTATTTGGTGATTTGGTTACTCGAGTTTCCTCTTAAACAAAGGTAAACTATTACTATCAGTATTTGACGATTTGGTTACTCGAGTTTCCTCTTAAACAAAGGTAAACTATTACTATCAGTATTTGACGATTTGGTTACTCGAGTTTCCTCTTAAACAAAGGTAAACTATTACTATCAGTATTTGACGATTTGGTTACTCGAGTTTCCTCTTAAACAAAGGTAAACTATTACTATCAGTATTTGACGATTTGGTTACTCGAGTTTCCTCTTAAACAAAGGTAAACTATTACTATCAGTATTTGACGATTTGGTTACTCGAGTTTCCTCTTAAACAAAGGTAAACTATTACTATCAGTATTTGGTGATTTGGTTACTCGAGTTTCCTCTTAAACAAAGGTAAACTATTACTATCAGTATTTGACGATTTGGTTACTCGAGTTTCCTCTTAAACAAAGGTAAACTATTACTATCAGTATTTGGTGATTTGGTTACTCAAGTTTCCTCTTAAACAAAGGTAAACTATTACTATCAGTATTTGGTGATTTGGTTACTCAAGTTTCCTCTTAAACAAAGGTAAACTATTACTATTAGTATTTGACGATTTGGTTACTCAAGTTTCCTCTTAAACAAAGGTAAACTATTACTATCAGTATTTGGTGATTTGGTTACTCAAGTTTCCTCTTAAACAAAGGTAAACTATTACTATCAGTATTTGACGATTGGTTACTCAAGTTTCCTCTTAAACAAAGGTAAACTATTACTATCAGTATTTGGTGATTTGGTTACTCAAGTTTCCTCTTAAACAAAGGTAAACTATTACTATCAGTATTTGGTGATTTGGTTACTCAAGTTTCCTCTTAAACAAAGGTAAACTATTACTATCAGTATTTGACGATTTGGTTACTCAAGTTTCCTCTTAAACAAAGGTAAACTATTACTATCAGTATTTGGTGATTTGGTTACTCAAGTTTCCTCTTAAACAAAGGTAAACTATTACTATCAGTATTTGACGATTTGGTTACTCAAGTTTCCTCTTAAACAAAGGTAAACTATTACTATCAGTATTTGGTGATTTGGTTACTCAAGTTTCCTCTTAAACAAAGGTAAACTATTACTATCAGTATTTGGTGATTTGGTTACTCAAGTTTCCTCTTAAACAAAGGTAAACTGTTTCTATTGACACTCCAGCCAGTGCACCATGACTGGTACATCAAAGACCATGGTATGTGCTATCCTGTCTATGGGATGGTGCATATAAAAGATCCCTTGCTGTTAATCGAAAAGAATAGCCCATGAAGTGGTGACAGTGGGTTTCCTCCCATCAATATCTCTATGGTCCTTAACCATATGTCCAACGCCATATAACCTTAAATAAAATGTGTTGAGTGTGACGTTAAATAATTGACATTTGCCACTGGTGAATAATGTGATGGCGTTTGTTGCCCCTTCCACCAAAGTTAGGTTTATCTGCTCAATTAATGTGCGCATTTATTCCATTCAGTACCACTGTGTCAAGTATCTTTGTGCTAGAAACATGTTTGGGGTCACTGTTTTAGTCTTATGTTTTGTTTTGTTGTTTTGGGTTGGGGTTTTTTTTTTTTTAATCTCTAACTCATGAAGGGCTCAAAGCAGCCAGTGGCCAGGTCGCCAAATGCGACCAATGTCCCATTTGGGTGACTTAAATATTAAAAAATAATGACGTTAGTCACCCAAATAATATTATTTGGTCGATCTTCTTTAGAGCTATAACATATAAGCCACTGTTAATATTTGTAATGCATATATTTATTCCACATTAAAATCTTGCTCGTGGTTTGTGGTTTGCTTACAATAGTTTGCCAACATCCATTATTATTTTTTGGGCCACCATATTTTTTGGCGAGTTTCGATCCCTGCTCGTGTATAATGTAGTATTTGTTATTAGTAAATTTACATTGAATTATGTATAGATGTGAAAATGTTTCTCGATTGCTCATAAGTATGTAGGGTTGTGATGTAAAAAATAATAATTATGGGTCACATTATTACATAGTATTACATAGAGTATTTAGCCACATACGTTAACATTATTGCCTATTGGATTTTATTTGGTATTGTGCAACCTAAAGTAATTATTAATAGTTATATTATCAGCATTTCTGCTGAGAAGTCCACATCTTTGTTCATTATTATGCTAATTGAATGTACCAATTTTCTGTTTTAGATTCGTTGATCCAAAGACAAAGAAAATTTACCAGGCCCGTGTCGCTTTCCAACTGTGGGTTAAACCTGGTTCGTACAAGGTGGGGCCAGAAACCATAGCAACCAGTGACAGGATTGATCCACATTTCAACAACAATGAACTCGAGTGGGCCACCAAAGAACGAGGTTCAACCATGCTGTATGCCCTTTTACTTAAAGTGGAATGACCCATGTCATAACCCTCTCGACTTAAGTGGAATGGCCAGTGTCATACATCGTCTAACTTACTTCAGTATCAGAAGTTGGATAACATGTTTACCTAGGTAACCGATTGTTCGGTTTTGTAAGCGATACCTGCATACCTAATCAATTACTTAAAAGTGGCATTGAAATTGGTGATAATCTGAAGTTTGCGATTTTTGGTTCCAGAAATATGGAATGGTTCGCCATGTTACCATTTGGTATTTCATGCAAATTAAAAGTTGCTTAACCGACACCAAAGCAGAACAACAATTCTCGTGAAATATTGCGCCTTGCTTACATGGGAACGAGGTAGTCCTACGACTTACAATTTCAACTGGAATGACTTATGTCGATCAATCTCAAACTTAAGCGGGAAAAGTCATCACCCATATGATGATTTAAAAGCGGTGACTAATGCCATACACCCTCTAACAAAGAGTGGAATGATCGACTCATGCAGGGTTTTCATTATGTTTTGAGAGCATAAAGCTGTTCGAGAAGACTAGGGAAGGAAGAGGTAGATAAATTAATACACGGTATCTTTCGAAGTATACGGCTGAGAAAAACAGATAGATGTATCTACTGAACATAAGGAGGTGCATATTTGTAATTGTGGAAAGTAGTTAGCAGCATAAGTGTACCAGACATGGTGTGTGTGTGTTTTTGGGGGGGGGGGGGGGGGGGTACATTTGCCAGTGCAAATTCTCAAATTCAGACAAAAAAGATATTCAGGCAAAATTAGCTTCCCTGAAACCTTTTCACCATGTATTTCCATCACCATACCACCAATATTAGTTGTAATCCATGTAAACATTTGTAGTGATCCGTTTGCAACCCAGTATTAGCTGTTTGGCAGTAATGCTAATATGAGTAAATGTTATCCAGATTCAGGCATTTTTGTTCAGTTCTGGCAAAAAATGGTCTACCCCCTACAAAAATTGGAGCCCGTACACCTATTGTTAGCAGTATGGTTAGCAGTGACAACAGCAGGTGCCACCAAAAATTAACAACTATTGTGTAGTAAGGAACACACTGCTATGTCATATAACTTATATTTTAAAGGGTAATGGCCTTTGGCCCTGTAATATAAAAGTGGAATGGTCTGTCTCATACACCCTTTGACTTAAAGAGTGGAACAAGCCATGCAGTATTCTTGTTTATTTAATGGTAGAATAAGCTATATGTATGACACACCCCTTTATTTAAAGTGGACTTATCTAATAAATCCACTATATCTGTTATGTGAAGAATTTGTTGCAAACGAGAGTGATGACATTTTGAACTGTTTAAAAAATGTGTTCATTAATGTTACGTAACACTTGGAAACAATCATGTTGAGGTGGAAGAATAAATGTATTGCTTATACTTTAAAAAACTAAAAAAATGGTGACACTTGTTACTTAGGAAAATGGTGACACTTGTGACTTAGGCATAATAGTGTGTGCGATGCCTGGGAACAAATGTAGTGGTCGTAAAGAAGAAAATGCTGATCTGCAGGTTTAGTTGTGCAAGTAGCGAAAAATAAAGCGTGAGGTCTAAGGTCGACGGCGGTCACGTTTCGCGCCCTCGGTTTGGCTTAGTACACAGTAAATATAACACATCCAATGGTAATTTTTTAATATGATATATTTGACAAAAGGTACTTTTTATTTTATTTCTTTCATCTTTTAAAATTTAAACTTAATATTTTGTGCGTTGTCTGCTTGTTATAGAATTTTGACAAGGGTCAAGGCTAGTAGACCAGTTTTTATTTTAAAGTGGCGAAGCATTGTAATAATATAGCTAATTTTGAATTTGAATTTGAATGACATCAGTATTCCAATGACGTCACTTTACATCGCCTTACAATAACACTAAACTGGGTACATGTACATGACGTTTCCTTTTTCAGAACACTGGAAAAATTACAATGCAAAAATGCTATTCTAGAAAATCTTGCAATTAAAAATTTGTACCATTTACGAAATTTGGATTTCAAGTGAAATTATGGTGAGATATGCTATATTTATTGTGAACAAAGCCAAAACAAGGGTGCGAAAAGCGACTGTCATCGACCTTAGTAGCAGTAGATGAGTGAGTGAGACTCCAGGAAGAAATGTTCAAGACCTAGGAAGAAATGTTCAAGACTGTGGAAGAATGTACAAGAATGTCTGAACAATTTACTTTTAGTCTTTACAGTTTTTATGGTGATTTTTTTTTTTTAATTATTTTTATTAAAGTTAGCAATACAGTGTTGCAGCAACAAGACAGCATCAATAAAAAAAAAATTGGGGGGTGGGGGAGGGGGACTAAGGTAAAGAATGGCACATGGAACAACTCATAAAAAGGTCAATTCAATGAATTTTTTTTTTTTTTTTAACTAGAATAAAAAAAAAGGCATTTGAATATATTTTAGGGGGACTGGTCCCCTGATCTCTTCCCCCCCCCCCCCCCCCCCCCCCCCCCCCCCCCCCCCCCCCCCCCCCCCCCCCATCTTGGATCCATGTGTGAACAATGTGGATTCAAGTACAAACACAATCTACTTCATACAAATTCTAAATCTTTGTTTGTCGGAAAATATCGGAAGATGGCCGATTAATACGGGTCAGTTTGTACCATGTTACGTCAGTTTGTTTTGTTAAACGACACATCTAGAGAACATGATTGATTAATAATCATCTTTTGGATGTCAAAACATTTGGTAATTCTGACATAGACTTAGCAGCAAGGCACAATGTACTGTAAACCAGAAAATTTTAACGAGTGTATAAAATATCAGTGAATTTAGCAAGTCGATACAAAAATACTAATATTTTATGATGCTAAATTGAAAGAGACGTACAGTAGACTGTTAGGAGAAAAAAAAACCCACCCTTTCGTTTGACTGTTTTGTCAGTGATTAACTGAACCCAGCATTGGTTTTACGTGTGCAATGTACATACCACTGATTAAAATAGAATTAAAGTCAGTTACCATGCGCATTACTGCAAGTTTCTACCAGATTTCAGCTACATAACGTCAAAATATATCGGACATTTTCTTCCACCTGATCATACAAATAAAAGCTTAGTTTCCTTAATGTCTGATATGCAGACCTTGCTAAAGTTTTATAATGCTAATATGTCATTTATTTGGATTTCGCTAAAATTTTAAGATCGCTACTGTATTATGATTTACAGTATCTTTTATATGTACTTTCTCACAATCAGGACAGCACATACCATGGCCTTCCATATACCAGTTCATGGGGCACTGGTTGGGAAGGAGAAAAACCTAAAATCAATTTTTTTTTTTTTTTAACACCCTTTTGATGTTGGGGCGGGATTTAGCTCAGTCTGTTTAGTGCTTGCCTGAGCTGCTTGCGTCGCAGGATCAAACCACCTCAGTGGATCCATTCAACTGATGGGATTATTTTTTCTCGTTCCAACCAGTGTGCCACAACTGGTCAAAGGCTGTGGTATGTGCTTTCCTGTCTGTGGGAAAGTGCATATAAAAGATTTCTTGCTGCTAATGGATAAATGTGGCGGGTTTCCTCTTGTGACCGAAATGTTTGACATCCTATAGCCGATGATTAATCATTCAGTGTGCTCTAGTGGTGACCTTAAACAAAACAAACTTTAACCCTGTTGATGTATTGAGACATGCAATGGCGTAACGTCATCTGGAATTCCCCAGATTTATTTTATTTTTCCCATGACACTGATATTTATTTTACAGGTCTGGGTTTGCCTCGGCGTTTTTTCCTCTCTGGCTACGCCCCAGACATGGCATTTTATTTAGTTATGTTTTAACAAATCAAAACGACTGCTACCTTTAATATGAATTTCATGCCTGATCAGCACCAATCTTTATCAAATATAATATACACTTAATTTTTATAATATTTTTTTTTTACTCTAAATGTTATCAGTATGATATCATTACCATACCATATAAATAGATAAATCATCTTCCACTAAGGGGATTTGAACCAGCAACTCTGTATTAGAGCCCATTGCTCTATAGCAACTGATATAAGGAAATTCTCACTAGCTACTGCCAGTAGAAAACATTTATACCAACAAACTCCACCACCACCATTTCCTCTGGTTACCTCTGATGACTCAGAATTACCAAATGTTTGACATCCAATAGCTGATGAATAAATAATCAATGTGCTTAGTGGTGTTGTTAAACAAAACAAATTTTGGTTAAATATTTACATATGCATGGGGTTTTTTTTGGCTGTTTTGTTCAGTGCAAGCATGGAATACGAAAACAAACTCATACAAAAATTGATTATTGGTTATCAATAGCATTGTTTCCATATGCACAGCACAGTTTTTTTCGTAACTGTCTTTTCGACATAAACAACCACACACTTGCAACATGGTCATAACACAGAGTGTCATGTTCAAATTCCCTTACTGGAGGTTGATTTATCTGTTGTACTGCAATAATTTATTGTGTGATTTAAGATGACGTTTGTGTATGTCTGTATGTAATCACTAAGATGAGTAGTAATTCTTCGTCTTGTAGAAAGTGATGTTCAGTAATTGATTTTAGTTGAAAACTGATAGGCTGCTGCTAGTGATTTAATCATGGATTATGCAGTGCATATGGTTTGTTGCAAGCTGTTGTTCTCGTTAGTGTGTGCTTGCATAAAATGATTTCAGCATGGGCAAAAACCTGCTCGCCTCATCACATGCTGATGTCGCTAATTAGTCCCCTACCGGTCCATCCGGAGGGGACTATAGGTTTTAGTCCCCTACCAGTCCAACTGGAGGGGACTACAGGTTTCATCTCTGTCCTTCTGTCTGTCTGTCTTTCTATTTTGTCTGTCGGTCTGTCCCACTGAAATGTTGTATATAGCTTTATCATGTACTGTTACAGATGAAGTTTAACTTTTGTGGCGGTTTACCAATTTTTGACACAGTTATGGCCCTTGAACTTAAGAGATATGAACATTTGTTTTCCCAGACTTTTGTTTTGCAATATCTGAAAATATTGAGGTGAAACTTTGTATGTAGCTTTTATCATGTACTATTACAGATGAAATTTAACTTTCGTGGTGATTTACCCACTTTACACAGAGGTTTGGCCCTTGAATTTAGGAGATACGAAAAATTATTGGGTCAGGTAGGGGACGTGTATTCCTTTAACAGTACTCTTAAAATGCTTGTTTGCTTTACTCAAAGTTACTGTGAGTTTGACATTGAGAGTAAGTTACTGCTCTCTTACATAATTTCAGGAGAGGAGTTTATTAAGCGATTTTCAAACCGTAAGCACTGATTATGAAATCTGTAATAATTTTTTTTTATGGAAAATGATAACTACAGGGCTGAAAATAGCAGCTGGCAAAAAATAAAAAGAAGTCCATTTTTAGACGTAGTAGGTGAAGGTAGAAATACATGAGCTAGAGCCACCCAAAATATTGCACGTCATGCTGTAAAGAGACAGATGTATGTTCCATTTTCTCATCTGGATCCAGTTTTCAAAACATTTTAAGTTTATGTTTACAAAAACCCCACTTTTGTACTATTGAAAAATGCAAACAGTTACAGTCTGCAAAACTGGGGGTTGCTAATATACACATTTAAAAAAAAAAAAATTAAAAAAAAAAAAAAAGGATAATTTTTTTTTTTTATCCAGCGGTATTTTTTTTTTACTATCTGTAAAGTCCCTGACCTACTGCATCAGTTGCTGTCGGTGTTACCGTTAAGTTCAAGTCCTGTATAAGTATTGATATGTGTTGAGATAGTCATGCGGGTTTTGAGAGACTCCATCAGTTGGTTCTGTTTCTTGTACAAAAGAGACTGGGATGGGTTTTTTTTTTTTTTTTTTTTTTTTTTTTTTTTTTTTTTTTTTTTTTTTTTTTCAAATTTATGTGTGATAGTCTGTTAATGAAAGATGGACTTGTTACTTGTTATTATTATATAGTCAACAAAATAAATTAAGGGTCAGTAGCCTTTTTTGCAGATTACATTCACTTTCATGTAGGTGAATTGTGTCTAATCCTAATCGGACCTCGCTGTGAAAATGTTTTAGAGGTGAGTGATTAATAGCTCCCCTAACTTATATAGAGTAGAGGGAACCATTAAGATATTACCGGTACCATATTGAGCATTGCTATTTAATCCTTTTGTAGTACATGTACTATTTATTTTCATATTTGTAATTCATTTGCTAAAAGACAGCTAAAATTTACTCTTCGTGAACTAGTCTCAGGGGAGTGATGTGGAGCGAGAGTTATAGCTCCCCTGTAATGGTGATGTCTACCTTTTCACTGTTGAATTCAGGTTTTGTCATGGGGGAGCAATGAGGAGCTGGAGTTATAGCTCCCCTGTAATGGTGATGTCTGCCTTTTCACTGTTGAATTCAGGTTTTGTCATGGGGGAGCAATGAGGAGCTGGAGTTATAGCTCCCCTGTAATGGTGATGTCTGCCTTTTCACTGTTGAATTCAGGTTTTGTCATGGGGGAGCAATGAGGAGCTGGAGTTATAGCTCCCCTGTAATGGTGATGTCTGCCTTTTCACTGTTGAATTCAGGTTTTGTCTTGGGGTAACCGGGAGTTATGGTGATGTCTGCCTTTTCAGTGTGGAATTCAGGTTTTGTCTTGGGGGGGGGGGGGGGGGGGGGGCGGGAGTTATGGCTTCCCTTTAATGAATGGTGATGTCTTGCTTTTCACTGTTGAATTCAGGTTTTGCTTGAATTGTTCAAGATGGCCGACAACATGTTTCACGAAATGAATGCTCCAAAGACTTTTTTTGTGGTGGAACGTGATCATTCTAGATGAGGTTCCATTATGTCAAAAATGTTTATTTTTCAAGATGGCCGACATGTTTCACAAAATGAATGCTCCAAAGACTTGTTTTGTGGTGGAACCTGATCATTCTAGAGGAGGTTCCATTATGCCCAAAATGTCTGCTGGTCCTTATATTTTACTTTGTTGAGTATACTGGTTTTGTTATAGATCTGAATAAACTGAGATACAGTCTAGTTTGTTTTATTATCTTTGTGTACAATATTGTAAAATTTAATGTTGTGTTTTTTAAGTTATTTACTAAGGCTGTGAAACAGTAAACCACCATTGTAATAACTAATATATATGTTATTAAATATGGTGACCTCATATCAGTTCTAGAGAAAGAGAAGAAATCTGATATGAGATTATGTATGCATATAGAATTTTTTTTTTTTTTTTTAAACTTGTGTCTGTGATTTAAAATAATAAATTGTTGTATGATGTTTTTGAGATTGTTTTTTTTTTAAATTATTTCATTAAAGGGACACACCCTAGTTACGGCTAGTTGTTAACCATTACGGCGTTGTTTTTCGCTATTAAACACATTTTTTCACAAACAAAATTGCACTTTACTTACCGTTTATTATTTAGAATATACATTTCCATTCACCTGAAGTGTTTTTTGGTAATCCTGGTGTTTGTAATACCACAAAATGCATTTTTCGTATTTCTGAAAAACTCACGCGCGTCTGAGAAAAAAACGTTGAGCAGACACGGTCTAATCTATTTTTAGTGGGGATATTTCCATTTCAATGTCACAGACGTTGGTATACCACGTGACCGTTATCATTTTGGTTCGGTTTGTCTTCTTGTGCACGGTTCGCGCAATCAACATCCGATTTGTTGTTGTTCATTTGTGAGATTTTTCTTCACAGTTCGTGAACATTTTCAGTAACAAAGTTCAGACAAGTAAGTATCTCAATACAAAACCTTACAAACCCTTAAAACCAATAATTTTGCTAAGTCCTACGATATCTGGAGAGGATACAACCAGGACAGAACAGTTGGAACATGTCCAGGAGAGGTGAAAAGAACACATCCCAAGTCTGTGAAATTTGTCGTGACGTAGGCATTGTTGTGCTTCGAGCGACATCTACCGGTGACATCAGAATACAAACTTTCAAAATTATTTCAAGCAATTGGGACATGGGGATTCCCATGGTATTTATCGATATAAAACCTGCTTTTTCACTCCATTTGGTAAAAACGTGATCTAAGTGTGTTACAGGTTTGTAGATTAACCAAATTATAATTTATTTTCGCTGGATGGAACTAGGGTGTGCGGCTTTAAGCAGCTTTTGAAACTTTTGAAATAATTATTTCTGAATTTTTTGCTTTCACAAAAAAACCTCTCAGAGTTTATTTTGTTTTATGACACCTTACATTAATCATTTTGATGAATTAATCATCAGCGGTTGGATGTCAAACATAAAGAAATCTCTACATTTTTCCTAAGTAAGGGATCTTTTATATGAGGGATCGGGACGTAGCCCAGTGGTACAACGCTTGTTTGCTGCGCGATTGATCTAGGATCGATCCCCATTGGTGGTCCCATTGGACTATTTGTCGCTCCAGCCAATGCTCTACAACTGGTGTAAAAAAAGGTCGTGGTATGTACTATCCTGTCTGTGGAATGGTGCATATAAAACATCCCTTGCTGCTAATCAGAAAGAGTAGCCCATGAAGTGGCGACAGCGGGTTTCCTTTCTCAATATCTGTGTGGTCCATAACCATATGTCTGATGCCATATAACCGTAAATAAAATGTGTTGAGTGCATCATTAAATAAAACATTTCCTTCTTTTATATGCATTTTTCCACAGACAGGACAGGACAGGACATACCACAGCCTTTGATATGAACGCACATACCAGAGCCTTTGATGCAACAGTATATAATCCCTTCTCCCTTCCTATAAACTTTACTCACCAGTCTAGACCCATACACGCACATACACACACATGCACACACACGCATGCAGACAGACACACACGCACACATAAACACACACAAATTCCTGCACAATCGTCTGTTTTTATGTGTACGGTTTTTAGGCGAAGCCACGCTAAAACACCGCAAAAAAAAAAAAAAAAAAAAAACGTCTGTAATTTAATGGTGGGGTAACTACAAGCGTACGATATGGGGGTCAACTGCGCGCACGCACGCACACACACACACACACATACACACACAGTTATGAAGAAATTTGGACAAAATAAGCTGGCTTGAAAACATTTAACATCTACTGATTATACGCTAGTCTTTCATATGTCTATTAGACTGTTATGGTATGGTGTTGTCCGTACGTACACTTTTCATTTCCAGGGCATATTTTTCTTATCAGTTCATATAGGATCATCAAACCTTGCATGCAACTACACTTGGGATGTCGGTGTGTCGCGTACAACAACTAGGTCGCCGCGACCTACTTTTGACGGGCTTATCATGTACCTCATCGGTACTCTTTATTAGTTGTAATCCATTTTTTTAATAAATGCATATAGTGAATCGTTGGAACCCTATATAGATGTTTGGAAGTAAAAGTAAAGTCTGTTTTATTTAACGACGCCACTAGAGCACACTGGTTTTTATCTAATCATCGCTATTGGACGTCAAACATATGTTCATTCTGACATTGTTGTTTAGAGGAAACCCGCTGGCGCCATATAGGCTACTCTTTTACCAATCTAATTAAAATTAGCTCCACTATTACATGTGGATCTAACAGCAGCCAGTTGGAGCTCATGTCCACCAATCAAAACCTTACTTGCAGAATCATGCCAGTGATTTAAAAATAATTTGAAAACATTCCGAATTATCTTGAAGGTATACGACATGTTTCGTGTGAATTACGAATGCCTTAAAACATGTTTTATTTTATAAAATAAATAATTTGTAATGTAAAATTGAAGACTGATAACCCATCCCGTACGTATTGGTATGGTTCGCTGTACTGCGGCCACTAAAATAGACTCGCTCGATATTTTTAGAATTTGTATGCTCCCAAATAACGTTATAATGTTACCTGGACATTGGAGTCTACGCAGTGTTGATTAAAATTAGTTCTACTGATCTAAAAAAAAAAAAAAAAAAAGCATTCCGAATGCCGCATTCGTAATTCACATGAAACATGAAGTTACGAACACTCCCAGACTAGTTTACTTGATTACTAACAACACCGGCCTCTGTGGCGTCGTGGTTAGGCCATCGGTCTACAGGCTGGTAGGTACTGGGTTCGAATCCCAGTCGAGGCATGGGATTTTTAATCCAGATACCGACTCCAAACCCTGAGTGAGTGCTCCGCAAGGCTCAATCGGTAGGTGTAAACCACTTGCACCGACCAGTGATCCATAACTGGTTCAACAAAGACCATGGTTTGTGCTATCCTGCCTGTGGGAAGCGCAAATAAAAGATCCCTTGCTGCTAATCGGAAAGAGTAGCCCATGTAGTGGCGACAGCGGGTTTCCTCTCAAAATCTGTGTGGTCCTTAACCATATGTCTGACGCCATATAACCGTAAATAAAAAATGTGTTGAATGCGTCGTTAAATAAAACATTTCTTTCTTTGATTACTAACATTGTTATCCAGACAGATTTTCGTTTTTCTTTTCTTCTTCTTCTCGTTCGGTTTCATATGCTCACTAAAGCCTGAGATGTGCTGCATCAATGAACTGGATCGTCAGTTGGAGCTCACCAGGGCTGCCCCATAGCTTTTGTTTGATGCTCTTTTCTTCTGGCCAGATGTTTTGCCTTATGTTTTGGAGGAGAGGGCAGCTTTGAAGAACGTGTTCTGGTGTCTGAGATCCACTGTTGCAGAGACATTCCCCTGTATGTTCGAGCCTTTAGTCTACAATGCCCAGTCTTTTTCGTTTAATCCTGGTGAAAATCAGCCTGCCTGACCCCCCCCCCCCCCCCCCCCATCCCCGCCGACCCCACCTACAAAAATGGGGGTGGTATGTCATTTGACCTGTTAAACGGCTCAACATGTACAATATTGATAGGATGTCTCATCTGCTATAAAAATGCACACATAAAAGTAATTTGCAAAATGATCCCACCGTTCCATTCATCGACTGTCGTTTGACGGCCCATTTATCAACATGGCGTCTCTCAACCAGAGCTATGAGTTGTAATATATAGTTGTCTGTCTGTCTGTCTGTTGGGGACAGGGGTTAATGGGAGTCTTCGTAGTGACTTTAATTACATCTACCCACAGAGATTTATTAACTGATGAATATTCCTGGTTCGGATTCGTTGCGCGTCCGTGATTTTATCCCAGGAATCGGTTGGAACCAATAATGGAATGGACAACGAACCGATCTGATAATTTAGATAGCTGGTCTTCAGCTAGTGGTTGTGTGATATGGCCAGTGTGAATCAATGAACAAGCCCTTAGGAATCGGTGGGCCCCCACTTAAGAACGAAGATGTACGGGTTTTTTGTCCTGTCAAAACACATTTTGCCCCCCCCCCCCCCCACACACACACACACTCGCCCACCCAAACACACACTATAGAGACCATGTTCCCCTTCATTAGATTCCCCCCACCCCCACCCCCAACCACTACCACCATCATCACCACTCCAGATATCGTTACTTAACAATACACTCAGTACATGTTTATTTAAGGTTAAATGGCCTTGGACAAATGATTAAGGACTACGCAAATATGCAATGCCATCCCACAAACAGGATAGTGCATTCCAAGACTTTTGTTACGCTGGTTGCGCAGTACTGGTTGTAACTAGAAATAGTCTTTAATGGGCCCACCGACGGGAATCAATCGCATATCGGGCGAGTGCTTTATCACTGGGCTACGAAGCCATTTTTATACGCTGTTTTTCATTCTAAAACAGGACAGCACCAGTCAAAGGTCAGGGTGGGGAAAAAAACCGAGTACGGTTGATCCAGTAACTCATCGCACACCTGGCGAGAATTTACTACTGGGTCTACTGCGCTAACACACACCCTCCCCCCCCCCCCCCCCCCCCCCCCCCGTTTTTTGCCCCGTAATATAGGAAAATAACCTTAAATAGTACTCGGTGTGGATTACAAAAATCTATATATCGTGACAGATGTATGTATGTATGTGTTTGTGTGTGTGTGTGTGTGTGTATGTGTTCATTAATAAGTGACGAAGCGTATGTTGTGAAGGAATATCGACCAGGCTACTGTAGATTAAATTTGCAAGCTGTTGTAAGTAATGTGTAGTACAAGTATAAGACTTTTTCAACAATTAAAAGGAAAAGCATATTCGTTTAACAACACCACAACATATGGCTGTTAGTGGTTAGTTCGACATTTGGGGTGGGGGGGGGGGGGGGAGAGAGAGAGAGAGAGAGAGAGAGAGAGAGAGAGAGAGAGAGAGAGAGAGAGAGAGAGAGCATTAGAGCACATTGATTTATTAATCATTGGCTGCTGGATATCAAACATTTGGTAATTGTGAGATATAGTCTTACAGAGGAAACCCGCTACATTTTTCCTTTAGTAGCAAAATTAAGGAGCTTTTATATGCACAATCTTACAGGATAGTTGTGGTGCACTGGAAGGAGAAAAAGAGAGAGAGAGAGAGAGAGAGAGAGAGAGAGAGAGAGAGAGAGAGAGAGAGAGAGAGAGAGAGAGAGAGAGAGAGAGAGAGAGAGAAGCAGCAACAAGGGATCTTTTATATGCACCATCCCACAGACAGAAGAGTGATATACCAGTCGTGGTGCACCTACTGGAACGAGAAATCAGCTGAATGGATCCACCGAGGTGGTTCGATCCTGCGACGCAAGCACCTCAAGTGAGCACTCAACCGACTGAGGTAAATCCCGTCCCTCGTTAGGAGCAAGAGATCTTAACGTTACTTGTAGCTAAATGCCGTCTCTCATCACACACCTTGCTACTGAAACTGACAAATATAATAATACTAACAGAGAAACAATATATTGAAGGAAGGAAATGTTTTAGTTAACGACGCACTCAACACATTTTATTTACGGTTATATGGCGTCAGACATATGGTTAAGGACCATACAGATATTGAGAGAGAAAACCCGCTGTCGACACTTCATGGGCTACGCTTTTCGATTAGCAGAAAGGGATCTTTTATATGCACCATCCTACAGACAGGATAACACATACCACGACCTTTGATATACCAGTTATGGTGCGCTGGCTGGAGCGAGAAATAGCCCAATGGGCCCACCGACGGGGATCGATCCCAGACCGACCGCGCATCAGGCAATGACACCACCGAAGCCGGTAATTTTATAGTGAGTTGAGAAGGTCACATATTAATCTTACTACTGGATAGAAAAAAAATCCACCAAGTGAGCCTTCGCCTGGTAATTACCGCCACCCGAAACAGATTATTTTTCCTACATAGCCTGTCGAGTTGACCTTGATCGGCCCGCTGTCCAGGTAGCGGAATACCTGATTTACCGGAGCGAGACGTATGCGTACGGTCATGGAGGCTGCACTCGGTTTAATAACGCGATTCAGCTAACGAGGACACGTGTACGTTAACGATTGGCAAATTATTTCCCTTCACTTTCGCACCGGGTGACGTTCAACGCTCGAGGTAAGTGTTAACATTTAAGTGGTTTCTCGTAGATTGTACAACAGATATAGCGATGCACTTAAATGTGTGGCGTATATTTATACGTAAATCTTGATATGTTGATCGATAATTATTTTGATAATCCTAGATCGGAAAGTTGCTGCCAACGCCCTGATCTGAAATCAGTAATATATTATGTTGAGGTTTTTTTGTTGTATTGTGGAAGAAAAGAAGAACAACAAAACAATGTTTAATGTAACTAGATATTATCACGCCATCATCTCAATGAGTACTGTGCTGCATGTCGTCATATATATACGGATTCCTCTCATCTTCAATGTTACCCCATTTATGATAAAATCTCGCCCACGTCAAATAAGCGAATATGTGAAAATAATAAAACAAAGATATATCAAAACAAAAACTAGGTTTATTGAATGATGAATGGATGTTATGATGAAAGGCCACAACAAATATGTCAGGTCAGCGAAATGGTTCAACCGTGACCATTATATATGTACAATGGAATTTTTTCCCCCCATATTTCTGTTGTATATAACATTTTTTATTAAAGCAGTGTCGTCGGGTCAAAAGGAAAAATAGGCCTACTTTTATATGCGGTAGCAAATTAACACATCTGGGGTGAAATTAATTGAGATATGTTGACATTTATGTATTCATTGGTGTTTTGTTTCTACACAGTTCTCATGTTATATAGTTGTTTTAATACATATGTAGAGCACGGATGAATATCAATGTAAACCGCGCGCGGTTTTTTTTATGCACGAGTGACTTGGATACAAATTATTGGTGGAATATATAATATTCGCGCCAAAGGTGACAGGCGCGTGTGCAGGAATTTTAGCAGTGGCTAAACATGCTCCCCTGGAAAATGTATTAAAAAGAAATTTGTTTTAGCAGGGTGTGTGTGTGTGTGTGTGTGTGTGTGTGTGTGTGTGTGTGTGTGTGTGTGTGTGTGTGTGTTTGTGTTTGTGTGTGTTGGGGAGGGGGTGTGGGGTGTGTGGGGAGGGGGGATTGATCTGGTGAATGGAGAGGAAAAAACATTAAAATAATATGCTGTATACATGTTGCAGGGCGTATCTTGTCTTAATAACTAGGCAAGGGGTTCCATAGGAATGGACCTAAACGATATATCAAGTGCCCACATTTACATGTATATAGTTTTTTCTATTTCACGAACACCAAACTTCTATTGAAGTGCCCTTTTCAGGCACGGCGAAGCTAGAGCTAGCGTGCCCCCTACCCTCCCCCCCCCCTCCCCCCAATAATTCTGAATCAAAAATATTATTGATAGTAAATCTTAAGGCACAGATGAATTGTACTTGTAGAATGCAGAACATTGCATTTCGGGACATGCGCCCCCCTAATGCGCGAAACCTCAAATTCGGGCAAAAGTTATACAGATATTCGAGAAAAATGTGCTAACCTGAGACCTTTCTACCATGTATTTCCACCATTCTATTCTGAAAATTAGTTGTAATTCATGTGAAAATCCGTAGTGATTCATCCGCAACCCCATAATAGCTGTTTGGTGGTAATGTTAATATGATTAAATGTAGTTATCCAGATTCGGGCAAAATGGGAGACCGTACGCCTATGGCCCTACTTTGATTTGTGTTGCTTGTAATGGTAGTGTTTGCATCGTAACTAGGAAGGAAGAAATGTTTTGTTTAACGACGCACTCAACAAATTTTATTACGATTATATGGCGTGTGAGGCATGGTCCAGGACCACACAGATAATGAGAGAAGAAACCTGCTACCGCCACTGCATTGTAACTAGGATGTAGAAATGTCCAAATTCGTTGTTGGCCTTATTATTCACGCTTTGGGGGTGGGTCATGCATTCATTCACCTGATTGGGTTTTTTCTCGTTCCAACCAGTGCACCACAACTGGTCAACGGCCGTGGCATGTGCTTTCCTGTCTATGGGAAAGTGCATATAAAAGACCCCTTGCTGAATTAGGAAAAATGCAGCAGGTTTCCTCTGATGACTACGAGTCAGAATTACCAAATGTTTGACATCAAATAGACGATGAATAACTAATCAATGTGCTCCAGTGGTGTCGTTAATAGGGCCCCCACGAGTCCAAAATATTGGACTCGAGTACTCGAGGATCAAACTCGACCCAGACCCGAGTACCCGACACTTACTCTAGATGATAATGAGACTAAGGAATAAACTAAAATAGCATTACGGATCTTCATTCCAGCGCTGAACATGGATACCAAATCATGCCATTGTATTGCATTTAGAAACTGGTTGATATGTTTAGTGTTGTGACGGACTGTTTAAAAAGAGAAACTAGCGCATGAGTATACAACTATTGTGTAACTTATATCGTTGATTATCTACTGCTGAAATTATTGTCCAACATTGATCATTGTATTATAGTTGATCATTGTATTCCACTTTGTACGGGTACTCGAGTCCTGTGAATAGACTCGAGTCTTGCTGGACTCGACCCGTGCCCGAGTACTCTTGGAAACCTTAGACGTTAACCAAAACAAACGTCTTTTTTTTAGAGTGGGACATTCCTGACTTGTTTAGTTGAACAATTAAATAAAAATGGCGACGAGAAGCACAGCTGATATTTACCGATATTAACAACACACTTCATTATTTGTTAAAGCCGTAATTTGTTAATTTTAGGCACATCTTAATTTGTTATTTATAAAGTGAATTTTGAATAGAACAGCTACATGGTCTAATACAGTGAGTCGAGATTGTAGCTTTAAAACTGTGGTAAAGGGCTCGCTTGATGCGCGGTAGGTCTAGGATCGATCCCCGTCGATGGGCCCATTTGGGCCATTTCTCGTTCCCAGCCACGACTGGTATATAAAAGGCCGTGGTATGTGCTATACTGTCTGTAGGATGGTGCATATAAAAGATCCCTTGCTATTAATAGAAAAGTATAGCGGGTTTCCTCTCTAAGACTATATGTTAAAATTACCAAATGTTTGACATCCAGTAGCCGATGATTGATAAATCAATGTGCTCTAGTGGTGTCGTTAAACAAAACAAACTTTAGCAAAGTTTAAAACTGTGGACCTGATTAATTTCTTCTTTTCTTTCGCGCGTGTGTGTGTGGTTTTAAAACGTTTTATCCTATAACTTATTTATTATATCCATGTCATAAACCCATTTTATATTTACCAGTATTAACTCAGTTAATAAAGTTTTGCTGTCATTGGGTCATTTGCTTACAGCCAACAAGACTAATATACCTGAGCGTAACGTCTTGATGAGATTTAGTTAAAGGAAAGAAGAAAATGTTTTATTTAACGACACACTCAACACATTGTATTTACGGTTATATGGCGTCGGACATATGGTTAAGGACCACACAGATATTGAGAGGAAATCCGCTGTCGCCACCTCATGGACTACTCTTTTCGATTAGCAGAAAGGGATCTTTTATATGCACCATCACACAGACACGATAGTACATACCACGGCCTTTGTTATACCAGTTGTGGAGCACTGTCTGGAACGAGAAATAGCGGGACGAGAAATAGCCCAATGGGCGTGACTTCAGAACTTTGATTTACTAAATATCGAATTCAAATGTTATTTTAGAAGTGCTATAAGATAAATAGAATTCGCTACTCGTGCAAAGCTTCGACAAATAGCGATTAACATAGACTCCGTTGATGTTTTCCATATTGAAAGCAACTCGTGACGAATCCTCTATTTAGGTTTATGTTTTTGTTGTTGTTGTTGTTGTTGTTTTTGTTGTGTTTTGTTTTGTTTTGTTTTGTTTTTCCCAGGGATGGGGCGACACAGGAGCTTTAAAGGGACATTCCTGAGTTTGCTGCATTGTAAGATGTTTCCGACTAATAAAATATTTCTACGATTAAACTTACATATTAAATATATTTTCTTGTTTAGAATATCAGTGTCTGTATATTCAATGCGTTTCTGGTTGTCTTAATATTTGTAAGAAGCCCGAACTAGATACTGTCTTCAAATAATTTCGTACGTACGAAAAAAAATTGTTTTAGGAAATAAAATTAAATGTAACCTAGTACAAATACTAGAACGGTCAGAAACACGTTTAATATACAGACACTAACATTTTATGCAGAAAAATACATTTGATATGTAATTACAATCATTAAAAAGTTTCTGTCAGTTGATAACATATTAAAAAGTGCAGCAAACTCAGGAATGTCCCTTTAAGAACACAGTCAATGTATATTTTTAAAAATCTCTCTCCGACTCCACACTTCCTGCACATATTGATCGAGTATGATATCTAAAAAACAAACATGGCGTGTCTCTCATATGACAGCCCGCCTGTATTTGTTCTACCGATTAAACTTTCACCCTTTTAGGCAGACGATAAAAAACATAAACGGGTCATGACACATTGATAAAGGGTTACTTCTAAAATTACAACAAAAGAGAGAAAGAATTATCGTTTTTTTCCTTCGGGTAGCGGAGCTCGAACTTAAAGGGACATTCCTGAGTTTGCTGCATTGTAAGATTTTTCTGAGTAATAAAATATTTCTACGATTAAACTTACAAATTAAATATTTTTTGTTTTGTTTAGATTATCAGTGTCTGTATATTCAATGTGTTTCTGGTCGTCTTAATATGTATAAGAAGCCCAAACTGGATTTTGTCTTCAAATAATTTCGTACGTACGAAAAAATAATATTTTAGGAAATAAAATGAAATTTAACCTAGTACAAATATTAGAACGATCAGAAACACGTTTAATATACAGCCACTAATATTTTATGGAGAAACATATATTTGATATGTAATTACAATCATAAGAAAGTCTCTGTTAGTCGATAACATTTTAAAAATTGCAGCAAACTCAGGAATGTCCCTTTAAGTATTTGTGTCCCACGGCAATTTTAAAAAAATAAATTCCAATGGTGAAACAGCCCATTGACGGCAATTTTGAGTCTACCTATGGCAATTTTTTTAAAAGTGATATTTGCAGCAAATATGACACATGATTAAAGGGTTATTTTGCTGTATATATACATATTTCAAATATGCAAATGTTAAACATTGGCAGATAATGTACACCAGGTGTATACACTTTGTCACTGTTGAGAAGCTTTATCGATGGTACAAAAGTGCCGTCGGTGATACCTACGGCAATTTATATCTCAACGGCGGCAATTGCCGTTGGTGCCGTCGTTAAGTTCGAGCCCTAGGGTGGAAACATGGGCATGCCCCCCCCCCCCACCCCACACACACACACACACCCTCGGATCTGAACTTGAAAATGGTTTTAGACATATAACATATTCGTCAGTCAAAGTATATGTTAGCTTTATTGTTCTATGTGTACACGTACCTTGTATTGTATTATGTTCTAACGTGTCCTGCACCCCTCTAGAAAACATTTCTCTGGACGCCCCTGGGTATACATGTATACACACAAAATAATAAAGCTAACACGTGCGATTAGTATTTGTTACCAAGTAGAGATTCATTAAAAATGTGCTGGGGTGTCGTTAAACAAACATTCCTTTCATTTGCAAATATCCCCGTACCACACGAACAACCACTGAACTAGCGGTGGGAGGGTTGAGTAGCTGTAGAATCGGTAGAACAAATACAGGTGGGCTGTCATGTGAGTTAAATACACAATAACACACTACAACATGCATCAAGGCAGTTATTTCTCCACAACTTGATGAATACCTTTGAAGAACACATTCATTTCATTTCACTTATTTTCGTGCTTATATCCAATTAAGATTCAAGCACGCTGTCCTGGGCACACACCTCAGCTATCTGGTCTGTCTGTCCAGGACAGTAGATTAGTTGTTAATTGTTAGTGGTTAGTGAGAGAGAGAGAGAGAGAGAGAGAGAGAGAGAGAGAGAGAGAGAGAGAGAGAGAGAGAGAGAGAGAGAGAGAGAGAGAGAGGAGGAGGAGGATGTAGTGGCCTTACACCTACCCATTGAATCGTTAAAACTCGTTCTGGGTGGCAGCCGGTACCGGGTTGCGAACCCTGTACCTGCCAGCCTTATGTCCGATGGCTAAACTACGAAACCACCGAGGCCGGTAACTTAAGCTTAGAAGAACACGATACTGCTCTGAAAGTGAACCTGTCGAATATTACGTAATCACAATATCACTTCGATGAAGTGGTGAACATTCTATTAACTAAAATATTCCACAATCATATGGTTTGCTTTTCTCCTTCAGCTCAAAAGCAGATACCATAGTTTGACACCCAGCAGCCGGTGTATATTTCGTGCTGAGATGTTGTTCATCCATTCAGCAAAAAACAATCCAAGTGCAGTTTTGGTGGTAGTATATGGAACTGGTGTGCATTCTCCTGTTGTACCTGTTAGGGATCAGCGTAAATTACTATACATATATTGCTTCTATTGCTTCCGAAGGATGTTACAATTTTTCTTCATACAAACTACGCTGGATGAGCCAGAAATGTAATGTCTACTCCAGAAATTCTTCAAGAACTTTACAATGGACATATTTGGTTAAATGAACCAACCACAACTTAACCAAGTGGATCTCAATCATACCCAGGAATGGTTAAATGGTTCTTGGAAACAAGGTTGTGAAATCGTAGAAGTCAGTGATATGCCTCAATGAAAATGTTAGCCGAATTGATGTGACTGTTAATTTGGAACTACTGTTAGTACCAGTTGCACTTGCTGCCATGAATGGAAGCTTGCCTACAGGATATAAATCTGTTCTTGCAGATCATTTATGAAGTCAGTGATATGCCTCAATGAAAATGTTAGCAGAATTGATGTGACTGTTGGCAGGTATAAAGGACATTCCCTCAAAGCTAACATCAGACACAAACGAACCCACAACTCTCAACATGATTCATTCCCAAGCAATTGGACAAACTTTCTATCATTGGGAGTGAACAAGCAAGACTTAGCAGAGATGTTATCTGACAAGTGTATACTCATGTGAATGAGAACAAAACAGTTGGAAGGGAAAGGAAGGGGACTCTATTAACATGCCCATATCCCGAAGGTTCAGGCACGTCCACCCCAGACTTAGCCTCTGACATCGCCAGTGGCCAACTCCGGGGCGGGAGGGTGTAGGTAGATGGAAGGGAACTCTATTAACGTGCCCATATCCCAAAGGTTCAGGCACGCCCACCCCAGACTTAGCCTCTGACATCGCCAGTGGCCAATTCCAGGGAAGAAAGAAACAGTTGGAGGATTTAAGGAAGTCACAGAGGTGAATTCATAAGATCCAGAGATGGTTACATCACTACTTGAAGCCAATTATGAAGAAAACAAAAATCGCGATTCATCCTGCACTGTATTCATACTAATTCTGTGGTGTCTGTTTTGACACAGATATACTAATCTTACGGCTAGGATCGATCCCTATCAGTATCCTGTCTGTGGGACGATGGTGCATATAACAGATTCCTTGCTACTAATGAGAGTGGGTGAGCTTACCGGTGAAATTGCAAAATCTCTAGAGACGTTATCTGTAGGTTGTACCATCTCCCCGATACAAACACACACGACAAGGCTCGTGTTGTGCTGTTCTGCGAGTCTCGATCGTAAGAAACATTACCACCAACTATGGATTTAGTCCAAACGTACGTATTATCAGGATATGATGGGAGGTAAGCAGACTGCCCCAGTCCACAACTTCCCGAAGAAACGGATATGGGATGAACATTTGTCGGTGGATTCCTTGTACTAAAATTGATGTCTTTTCACAAGCGTGTTCTGAAGTAGGGGCGGGACGTAGCCCAGTGGTAAAGCACTCGCTCGCTGCGCGGTCGGTTTGGGATCAATCCCTGTCGATAGGTCCAATGGGCTATTTCTCGTTCCAACCAGTGCACCACTACTGGTATATCAAAGGCCGTGGTATGTGCTATCCTGTCTGTGGGATGGTTCATATAAAATATCCCTTGCTACTAATGGAAAACATATAGCGGGTTTCGTCTCTATGATTGTGTCAGAAATGACCATATGTTTGACATCCAATAGCCGATTATTAATAAATCAATTTGCTCGAGTGGTGTCGTTAAAAAAACAAACTTTTTGTTCTGAAGTAATATAATGTTAATGCACCAAACAATGTTTCAGCCAGCGATACAGTTTCAGAAATAAGGTCTAAATTTGATAGGAATATGCAAACGCAGTGATGATAGTCACATCGAATGCAGAAACAGAAACCCGCTATATTATTCCATTACTAGCAAGGGATCTTTCATATGCACCATCCCACAGACAGGATAGCACATACCACGGCCTTTGATATACCAGTAAAGGTGCACTGGCTGGAACGAGAAATAGCCCAATGAGCCCACCGACAGGAATCGATCCCAGACCGACCGCGCATCAAGCGAGCGCTATATATACCGCTGGGTTACGTCCCGCCTTCGAAACCCACTAATACAATAGTGCGTGGGATTACAGAAAACAGCACATTTTTCAAAGATGGCCTCACAATTTGTTTGCTTAGTAGGCTACATAAACATATACTGATGAAAACAAACTAAGGGACCACACCAAAAGGAAGGAAATGTTTTATTTAACGATGCTCTCAACACATTTTATTTACGGTTATATGGCGTCAGACATATGGTTAAGGACCACACACACACACATTGAGAGAGGAAACCCACTGTCGCCACTTCATGGGCTACTCTTTTTGATTAGCAGCAAGGGATCTTTTATATGCACCATCCCACAGACAGGGTAGTACATACCACGGCTTTTGATATATCAGTCGTGGCTGGAGCGAGAAATAGCCCAATGGGCCCACCGACGGGTATCGATCCCAGACCGACCGGACATCTAGCGAACGCTTTACCACTGGGCTACGACCCACCCTCAGGATCACACCAATACTAACAAGATAAGAGTAACTGCAACTAACACCCTCATCTATTACGTCAGGCATAATTAACCGTGTTCCTGACATTCAACCTTACATCATTTGACATTTAAACCCATATTACATGTGTACTTTATGAAGACATAACGATATGCTAATAGTGACTGGAATTTGGGCTGAGTTCAGCCAGACTGAACAGAAAACAAACGTCCGCTAGACTGGTTTATGCGCTTCACGTTAAACCAAATGGCCACGTCGAGAACCAATCAAATAATTCGCGAACGTTAGCGAAATGTTTGCTGGCGGAACATGGGGTTGGTCTTCAATACCAAATGTGCCTTTATTTCTTCCTCTGAGTATATTTTATTACACCGACCTAAGTCAACATACGCCAACACGTCTAGGGCAACACAAGAGTACTAGAGAGAAAAGGTAACGTTAATAAAACATTGCTTCACTGTAAACTTTTGTTGATACTGCGTAAAAAGCAGGTAGCAAATATTCTGTATCAATGTCGAACCGTGATATAGCAGTTATCGCGGGAGCTCAACATTCCACCCCCACATACAAGTTATTTCAAAGCAAGAAACTTTCTAAATCTGGGATAACCGGAATTCCGGGTACGTGGCTTTTTACTCAGGTTTTCAAATTGTATTATAGACGGCATTGTTCGTCAATATTTATATCTAATATTTACTAATAATACTGTCCATAAACCAACCCACGATTTATCTAAGATCGATCCCCGTCGTTGGGGCCATTGGACTATTTCTCCTTCTAGGCAGTGCTCTGCAACTGGTGTAACAAAGTTCATGGTATGCACTATCCTGTCTGTGGGATGGTGCATATTAAAAAAATCATTGCTGCGGAGTATCGACGAAGGGTTTCCTCTCTCATTATCTGTGGTCGTTAACCATATATATGTCCGACGCAAAATAACCGTAATTAAAATGTTAAGTGCGTCATTAAATAAAACACGTCTTTCTTTCTTTTCCCCAGTAAACTTATACATACGCTAAACATTGACAGTACATATATATTGAGAGAAAGAAATACGGAACACTTGGTATTATATGTTATTAAAACCGGCCTCGGTGGCGTCGTGGTTAGACCATCGGTCTACAGGCTGGTACGTACTGGGTTCGGATCCCAGTCGAGGTATGGGCTTTTTAATCCAGATACCGACTCCAAACCCTAAGTGAGTGTTCCGCAAGACTCAATGGGTAGGTGTAAACCACTTGCACCAACCAGTGATCCATAACTGGTTCAACAAAGGCCATGGTCTGTGCTATCCTGCCTGTGGGAAGCGCAAATAAAAGATCCCTGGCTGCCTGTCGCAAAAGAGTAGCCTATGTGGCGACAGCGGGTTTCCTCTAAAAAAAAAGATAAGGCTATTATTTAATATTCCAAGATGGGTGTCAACTGGGTCTAATTTCATTTTCAGATATTTCTGTTTGACTAAGCCAGGCTAGTATTAAACATTTTCCTAGATGGACGTCAGCTGGATCCAGTAACATTGTATAACATTTCTAATATTGAAATATTCCAAGATGGACGCCCACTGGGTTCAGTAACATAACATGACATTTCTCTTCTTGACTAAACCACGCTAATATTAGAATATTCCAAAATGCTGGTCAACTGGGTCCAGTAACATAGAATAACATTTCTATAATTCAGACATTTCTATTTGACTAAACCACGCTAATATTAAAATTTCCAAGATGGACGTAATATAAGATAACATTTCTATATTTTCAGATATTTCTGTTTGACTAAACCACGCTAATATTAAAAAATATTCCAAGATGGGCGTAATATAAGATAACATTTAATTACTTTCAGATATCTCTGTTTGACTAAACCAGGCTCATATTAGAATATTCCAAGATGGACGTAACATAACATAACATTTCTATAATTTCTGATATTTTTTGTTTACTAAACCAGGCTAATATTAAAATATTCCAAGATGGACGTAACATAACATACCATTTCTATAATTTCAAATATTTCTTCTTGACTATACCACGCTAATATACTAAAACGCAAAAGAAACGCAGGTCCTGAAAATGCGAAAGAATTGCACTTTGTAAAGCAGTATCTTTGGTGGAATTGAACCTCAACTGTGTTAAAGGACATGGCACACACCCACACCGCAGTCTCACCTGCGTGTCAATTTCATTACCTGTGTGACGTCACGAATTCTCAAAACACGTTGTTTGCACGTGCTGGATCATCCGTATCATGAATCCAGTGCAAACACACTCATTGAAATGCTTATAAAGCCTACACACCTGGATTTAATCGCATAAATTCAATTTGAGTAGTGACAGACAACAGAATCACATTTTAAAAATGCCGCGACTGACGCAACTCCAGCGAGATATGGCCATCGGGATGTTGCAAGCCGGACAGACCCGTACTGCTGTAGCCAGACAATTGGGATGTCATGTTTCGACAATCGCACGCCTTTCTCAACGTCACCAAATCACTGGATCTGTGAACGATCGACCACGCACCGGCCGCCCGAGGGTGACAACCGCAGCCCTAGACCGGTACATCCGGGTGACCCACCTTAGGAATCGGATGCTGCCAGCAGCTAACACCGCTCACCAGGTGCGTGGTCCACGTGGTCCAGTGTCCGCCGATACAGTCCGACGCCGTCTGAGGGCAGCAGGACTCCGTAACCGCCGTCCTTATGTGGGACCAATATTGACCCCTCGGCACCGCCAACAACGTCAACAGTGGGCGCAACAACATCAAAGATGGCGACGTGGCCAGTGGCAACAAGTTCTGTTTACTGATGAGAGCCGTTACAATCTTTCCAACGCTGATGGCCGAATCCGAGTATGGCGACGTCGACATGAACGTTACTCCGACTGCTGCGTTCTGCAGGCCGACCGATGGGGCGGGGGTAGTGTTGATGGTGTGGGGTGGGTTCTCATTCAACCACAGAACACAACTTCATGTGTTCAGACAACGCGTTAATGCCGCCGTGTACCAAAATGACGTCATCAACAATCACGTCGTTCCCTTCTTTGCCGCTCACCCACGTGTGCGCTTGCTGCAGCAAGACAATGCCAGGCCGCACACTGCCAGGGCAACACAGGCGTTGCTGGCTCAGCACAACATCCCAACGTTGCCGTGGCCAGCCTTATCTCGGACATGGCGCCTATCGAACACGTCTGGGATGAAATCGGACGTCGCCTTCAGGCTCGCGGACAACCTCAGAATATGCAGGCGCTGGAGGCAGCATTGGTCCATGAATGGAACTCACTCCCTCAGGCATTCTTTCAACGGCTTGTCAACTCAATGAGAAGACGTTGCACTGCCTGTTTGAATGCCCAGGGTGGTCACACGCGATACTGACTTTGACAATGCTACAGGTCGTCTCTTTCACATTTTTAACATGGACCCCCACCCTACTTTATGACATGAAACAATAGCCAAAAAGGAATTCAATCAAAAATTTCCAACACCAATGTGTGCCGAATTGGTGTAGCTCCAAAATAAATGTTGAAATCTTCATTTCGTTTTGTTTTTTTAATATTTTATATCCAATTTAATGAGAACCTGCGTTTCTTTTGCGTTTTAGTATATTAGAATATTCCAAGATAGACGTCAACGGGTTGTAAGTACATATTTCTTGTGTAGTAAGCCAAGCTAATATTAAAATATTCCAAGATGGACGTAACATAGCATACCATTTCTATAATTTCAAATATTTGGTTTTTGTTGACTAAACCAGGCTAATATTAGAATATTCCAAGATAGACGTCAACGGGGTCCAATTACATTACATAACATAACATTTCTATAATTTCAAATATTTGTTTTTTGTTGACTAAACCAGGCTAATATTAGAATATTCCAAGATGGACGTAACATAAGAAAACATTTCTATATTTTCAGATATTTCTGTTTCAATAAACAAGGCTAATATTAGAAATAATCCACGATGGACGTCGACTGGTTCCAAGTCCTGATTATCGTCGTCGTAGTTCTGATCCTGCTCCTCGTCTGCACGAGACACAGACGTAAGATTGACGTCACGAAGAAAGTGATCGTGGAGGAGGAGATCGTCACAACCCAGACCTCGTTCCAGACGCACACGATGACGCAGCGGGTCTTTGATGACGTGGACCGCGCGGACCGCATCACCGTCACACAGCAGACGAAGACAATGGCGGAAAGGGCCGAGCATGCGCCGTTGTCCCGTCACGCCAACAGCATGATGCAGATCTTCAACACGACCGACCTGAAGGTGGTGGCGGAGGAGTTCAACTCTCTAGATGAAGTCAGTTCCGCCATCAGGAAGGCGGGTCTCGAACACTGTAATCTTATCTTTGGTGAGTCACTGATGTCTAATCTCTCTCTGTCTCTGTCTGTCTGTCTGTCTGTCTCTCTCTCTCTCTCTCTCTCTCTCTCTCTCTCTCTCTCTCTCTCTCTCTCTCTCTCTCTCTCTCTCTCTCTCTCTCTCTCTCTGTGTGTGTGTGTGTGTTTGTGTGTGTGTCTGTCAGTGTGTCTGTTTGTCTGTGTCTGTCAAGGTGGTTGTTTAGGAGTTTACAAATCAGAAAAGCGGGTTTGGAACACTGTGAGTGTCAAATATCTGTCTGTATGTTTTTATGTCTGTCTGTCTGTGTGTCTGTCTGACTGTTTACCTGTCAAGATGGTAGTTTAGGACATTACATCTCTGAAGGAAGTTAGTTCTGCCATCAGGAAGGCGGATCTCGAGCACTGTAATCTCATACTTGGTGAGTCTCAGATGTCAGTCCGTCTCTGTCAGTCTGTCTGTCTATGTGTCTGTCTGTCTGTCTGTGTCTGTCAAGGTGTCTTAGGAATTTACAACTCTGGGGGAAGTCAGTTCCGCCATCAAGAAGGCAGGTCTCGAACACTGTAATCTCAACTTTGTTGAGTCTCAAATATCTAATCTTTCTATCTGTCTGTCTGTCTCTTCGTTCGTCCAGACACACACACACAATGCTTATCTCAGTATGTATGTGTGTCCATTCTTGACTGCCCGATTATCATTCTTAAATATTACTTCCGCTATCCATTATTGCATCTATTAGTTCATACATCTGTCTGTCCATTCACCCATGAACATTCTATCCTTCCCTTGGATGTCTGTATTTGGGCACAATGGTTATAGGCTTATTATACATGACTCAGTATAGATATGTCGACTAGAAGCATTTGATATTCAGTGTTTCTGCCAGAAAGAAATTTTTGGGTATGGCGCTATGGAATTAAAATTCAACCACAGTCAACAGGACGTATGGGAGGCCTCCCAAAGAAAGAAAATGGGTTAAGTTTAGTATTAGGGTTAAGAAAAGCATACAGTAATGATAAATCTGCCAAACATTTGGGTATGGCACCATACCCGTTTTACCCTCTGGCAGAAACCCTGATATTACAATCAGCTGTACATTTTATTCCAGGATCTAATAAAATTAAATAACAGTATAAAGTATGAAAACCGTCTTTTCACTCATTTGGAGTAGAAAAGTCGAAATTATAGAAGAATATGTTTGTTTTCTCTAGGTGTTGACTACACAGCCAGCAACTACCAACAGGGGAAGAAGACATTTGGAGGAAAATGTCTCCATGACATTGAACCAAATGAGCAAAACCCTTATCAAAAGGTACATTGGAGTGTGGCAGGTGTGTGTGTGTGTGTGTGTGTGTGTGTGTGTGTGTGTGTGTATGTGTGTGTGTGTGTGTGTGTGTGTGTGTGTGTGTGTGTGTCTGTGTATGTGTGTATGTGTGTGTCTGTCTGTGTGTGTGTGTGTGTCTGTCTGTGTGTGTGTGTGTGTGTGTATGTCTGTGTGTGTGTGTCTGTGTGTGTGTGTATGTATGTGTGTGTCTGTCTGTGTGTGTGTGTGTCTGTGTGTGTGTGTGTATGTGTGTGTGTGTATCTATGTGTGTGTGTGTGTGTGTGTGTGTCTGTGTGTGTGTGTGTCTGTGTGTGTGTGTATGTGTGTGTGTATGTATGTGTGTCTGTCTGTGTGTGTGTGTATGTGTGTGTGTGTCTGTGTGTGTGTGTATGTGTGTGTCTGTGTGTGTGTGTGTATGTATGTGTGTGTCTGTGTGTGTGTGTGTGTGTCTGTGTGTGTGTCTGTGTGTATGTGTGTGTGTGCGTGTGTGTGTGGGTGTGTGTATGTGTGTGTGGGGTGTGTGTGTGTGTGTGTGACGGGGGGATTGTGCGTAGTGGACTCGAGGACGTATACGTGAATCATGTGATTGAATGACTGAGTGGGTGGGTAAGTTGTTGAATGACTTTGTGAATTAGAATGAGTGAATGTTTTTGGGTGATCGAGTGGGTGGGTAAGTTTGTGAATGACTTTGTGAATTAGAATGAGTGAATGTTTTTGGGGTGATTGAGTGGGTGGGTAAGTTTGTGAATGACTTTGTGAATTAGAATGAGTGAATGTTTTCGGATGATTGAGTGGGTGGGTAAGTTGGTGAATAACTTTGTGAATTAGAATGAGTGAATGTTTTTGGATGATTGAATGGGTGGGTACGTTGGTGAATGACTTTGTGAATTAGAATGAATGAATGTTTTTGGGTGATCGAGTGGGTGGGTAAGTTGGTGAATGACTTTGTGAATTAGAATGAGTGAATGTTTTTGGGTGATTGAGACAGTTAGAATAACCGGGAGTAGGCGAATGAGTGACTGAGACTAACTAACGGAACAAACGAACGAACGAGCGAGCGAGTTTCAAGTGAGTGCATCAAATAAAATGAGACGGTGTGCATTCGTTAGTGGGTACATGTAGGTTGGTGATAAATGAGCAAGTCTGAGCAAGGCGACATCAAGTGAAAAGCTGAAAATTATAAAATAATATATCTTGTGTAGTAGAATGCTGTACAGCTTTAAAGAACATTTTTTCAAATTGTTCTTTGTGTCTACAGGTTATTGCTGTGTTGGGTGAGACCCTGGAGCCATTCGACAGTGATGGCGCTATTCCAGCGTTTGGATTTGGAGACATGACCACTCGCGACAAATCCATATTCTCTCTCAAGACTGATGTAAGTAGGGTATTTTTTTCTTTTAACATTTTTAAAGATTGTTTTGCATTTTCTCAAACTGTAACACCTAAAGTTTACTCTGTAACTGCGTACGTTATTGTCCTTGGAAGAGGAAGAACTAGAAGAAGAAGACGAAGAAGCAGAAGAAGAGGAGGACAGAGGAACAACAACAATAAAGAAAAGGAAACAAAACAAAAACAAACAGTAGGCTTACTAATATGGCCTACAAGTTTCATAATCAGGGTTTGAGTAAAGTGTTCAAAGAGGTGCTTTAAATGTATAACGTTATACAGCATGTAGATGAATTGTAGATATTTTGTAGGGTTAATGCAAAGTTAAAAAAAAACAACATATTTTACTGACTATATAGATGTACTGATATTAGATGAACTGTTTGCAATAGTTTCATAGAAGTGCTACTGATATATTACATTACATGTACAAAAACATAATTTCAGAACTGGTTTTTTTCCGGTGTAAAGGTGTCAAAAAGGTTCTATCTCTAGATTTACGTCGGTAATGTTATCTATTAGTTGGCCTTACTAATTCTGAATAACAAAACTGTATACTGTAATCAAAATCATATATCTGCACAAGGCAGAATCTGAAGGATGTTTTAGACAAAACCGTGATTGCATCCACAATCAACTATCAGGTGCTCGTCCTTTGGATGACTGCCACTCCCCTAGAAGATCGTAACACGATGTTTCGACCCTCTTGTAACGCCTGTAAGATGACTGCCACTCCCCTAGAAGATCGTAACACGATGTTTCGACCCTCTTGTAACGCCTGTAAGATGACTGCCACTCCCCTAGAAGATCGTAACACGATGTTTCGACCCTCTTGTAACGCCTGTAAGACGACTGCCACTCCCTAGAATATTCGTAACACGATGTTTCGCCCCTCGTGCACCGCCTGTAAGACGACTGCCACTCCCTAGAAGATCATAACACAATGTTTCGTCCCTCTTGTAACGCCTGTAAGACGACTGCCACTCCCCTAGAAGATCGTAACACAATGTTTCGCTCCTCTTGCACCACCTGTAGGATGACTGCCACTCCCTAGAAGAGCGTAACATAATGTTTCGTCTCTCTTGAAACGCCTGTAAGACGACTGCTACTCCCTAGAAGATCCGTAACACAATATTTCGTCCCGTTTATACTGCCTGCAGGATGACTGCCACTCCCTAGAAGATCGTAACACAATGTTTCGTCCCTCTTGAAACGCCTGTAGGAGGACTGCTAGTCTTTAGAAGATCCGTATCACAATGTGTCTTTTCTCTTGAACTGCCTGTAGGAGGACTGTCAGTGTCTAGAAGATCCGTAACACGTTTCGCCATCTTGCACCGCCTGTAGGAGGACTGGCACTCTCTAGAAGATCCGTAACACGATGTTTCGCCATCTTGCATAGCCTGTAGGAGGACTGCCACTCCCTTAGAAGATCCGTAACACGATGTTTCATCCATCTTGCACCGCCTGTAGGAAGACTGCCACTCCCTAGAATATTCGTAACACGATGTTTCGCCCCTCGTGCACCGCCTGTAGGACTGCCACTTCTCTAGAAGATCCGTAACGCAATGTCCCCCCCCCCCACCCCCGTGCACCGCCTGTAGGACTGCCACTCATCTAGAATATCCATAACAGGGTGTTTCATCCTTCATGGACGGCCTGTAGGAGAACTGCCAGTCCATGACTTGCTTAGAAACCCAATCTAATTAAAATTAGCTCCACTATTACATGTGGATCTAACACCAGCCAGTTGGAGCTCATGTCCACCAATCAAAACCTTACTTGCAGAATCATGCCAGTGATTTAAAAATAATTTGAAAAAATTCCGAATTATCCTGAGGGTATACGACATGTTTCGTGTGAATTACGAATGCCTTAAAACATGTTTTATTTTATAAAATAAATAATTTGTAATGTAAAACTGAAGAATGATTTAGGTTTTTTTGTTATAAATAAATAAATAAGTTTTAATGTAAAACTGAAGACTGATAACCCACCCCGTACGTATTGGTATGGTTCGCTGTACTGCGGCCACTAAAATAGACTCGCCCGATATTTTTAGAATTTGTATGCTCCCAAATAACGTTATAAAAGGCGAAGTGTGATTGGTCAATATTTAAATTATTATTTACAGACGAAATGTTACCTGGACACTGGGGACTACGCAGTGTTGTTAGTTATAAATCACTGGCATGATTCTGCAAGTAAGGTTTTGATTGGTGGACATGAGCTCCAACTGGCTGGTGTTAGATCCACATGTAATAGTGGAGCTAATTTTAATTAGATTGCTTAGAAACCCAAACTTGCACAGGATAAAGCTTACAGCTGTGATGACATACACTCGTGTAACTGAACTGAATGTGTTTTGGGGGTTTATGTAAACGTTTCAAACAGATATACAATAACATTATTTCAAATGTATAAAACTACTGTCAGGGATGTTGTATGCACAATCTAATTAAAATTAGCTCCACTATTACATGTGGATCTAACAGTAGCCAGTTGGAGCTCATGTCCACCAATCAAAACCTTACTTGCAGAATCATGCCAGTGATTTAAAAATAATTTGAAAACATTCCGAATTATCCTGAGGGTATACGACATGTTTCGTGTTAATTACGAATGCCTTAAAACATGTTTTATTTTATAAAATAAATAATTTTTAATGTAAAATTGAAGACTGATAACCCATCCCGTACGTATTGGTATGGTTCGCTGTACTGCGGCCACTAGAATAGACTCGCCCGATATTTTTAGAATTTGTATGCTCCCAAATAACGTTATAAAAGGCGAAGTGTGATTGGTCAATATTTAAATTATTATTTACAGACGAAATATTACCCCTGGACATTGGAGACTATGCAGTGTTGTTAGCAATCCGATTAAAATTAGTTCTACTGGTTCACATGAAACATATCGTATACCCTCAGAATAATTCGGAATATTTTCAAATTATTTTCAAATTACTGGCATGATTCTGCAAGTAAGGTTTTGATTGGTGGACATGAGCTCCAACTGGCTGCTGTTACATCCACATGTAATAGTGGAGCTAATTTTAATTAGATTGCTGTAGGCACAAAGATTTCAAACAAGTTCTACTTCTATATAATTTTATAACATTATCTATGAGTACTAACAGCGGAACTTTTTTCTCGGTTTATGTAAAGGTTTCAGAGAGGTTCTGTTTCTAGATATATAACATTATCTATCAGTACTAATAGCTGAATTGCTTCTCAGGGTTTATGTAAAATTTCAGGTGTTCTATAACTAGATTTATAACATTATCTATCAGTACTGACAGTTTATATAAATGTTTCAGAGTTTATATGTCTAGATTAATAACATTTATAACATATATATCAGTACCGATAGCTGAACTGTTTTTCAGGGTTTATGTAAAAGTTTCAAAGAGGCTCTGTTTATAGATGTATAACATTACAAATTAGTACTGATAGCTGAACTGTTTTTCAGGGTTTATGTAAAAGTAAGAGGGACTATTTTTAGATTTATAACATTACCTATTAGTACTGATAGCTGAACTATTTTTCAGGGTTTATGTAAAAGTTTCAAAGAGGCTCTATTTTTAGATTTATAACATTATCTATTAGTACTGATAGCTGAATTGTTTTTCAGTGTTTATGTAAAAGTTTTAAAGAGGGTCTGTATCTAGATTTATAACATATATATATATATATATATATCAGTACTGATAGCTGAATTGTTTTTCAGGGTTTATGTAAAAGTTTCAAAGAGGTGCTACAGATATACAACAACATCACCCCACGTGTCCGACTCAGCGGACCAACCAATTTCGCGCCCCTCATTCGCCAGGCCATCGGCATTGTCAAAGCTGCCAAAACTGTAAGTGAATTTACGATTGCCGGCTTTCTGTCAGAAAATATTTTGATGGTGTATAATAAAACATAACAGATCGTAAGTGATCCTGCAAGGTGGTTCTGGGTTTGAAATATTTAAAAACTAAACACAGCATTTCATGTACTTTAACAAATTTTAAACATCAGTTCTAAAAGTTAAAAGAAATGTAAGTAGTGATTTCCCTAGAAATTTGGGAAGGTATGGTAGACCAAACACTTTTGGGGCATTTTCACCATTTTCTGGGCACTTGTTTTTCATTAAAAATACACAAAAATTAATTGAAATAAACATTAATGTAATTTATGTACTTGCTTTAATAAATTAATGGAAAAAGATATAAAAGGCATATTTTATTAATTAATAATACCTTTTTGGGTGTTTTATAAAGGCAATTTTAGAATTAATTAGTGAAAAAGGTTTGTTTAATCTCAGGGCAGCATGGTGCTGATTAAGGCAATATAATGCTAGACTATTGAGGTATGGTGCTGCACGATGCTAAAACAAGCTAGGGAAAACACTAGTAAGCAATATTACCTTTCATACCCTTCGGCAGAAACCCTAGATTGTTCTTTTGACAAGATTCCGTGATCTTTGTTTGGTGGTCGTGTGGTCAATCTAAGATATTCTGAATTAGAACTAGCCCAAGTATCTTCTAGTTTGTAGTTGTTGATAGGGCTAAAGCGTAGTTAGTGTTAACAGTAGCTGCTATAACCCCTTCAAGTGAGCAGTGTCACAGGGGTCTCGCACAGGAGTTTCGCTACATGTCATAAGACTAATTTACAATACGCCCACCATCCATTGGCAGCGATAGTAATATCCGTCATCCGTTTATTTAGGTCGCCATCCAAAATCACAAGTCATGTCATCGTCTTGAACTACCAGAGTAATTAGGTGCATCGTCGTTTACAAGACATTTTCGAAGTACTTGTACCCTACAAATCTTAGGTACCATCCCTTCCTATAAGTGGAACTAGCTCTACCGATTTCCTCCATACCTTTCCTGAATACTGGAGAGACCACTGGTGACAATTTTTAAATTTCAGACGATTTATAAATATATACTATTTCCAAAAACCCTACTTTCCTTAATCTGACGATGGCACAGATATGTGATCATATTCGATTTCACTAATGACGTTAAGTTTATATACTGTTAAAAATAAGTGGGGAATATTCCATTTCAAATATCAATAATTATAGAATGAAATGAGATATAAAACTCAAAATAAGCTCACAATGTGCGTTAATGTTCCCACTCTTAAAAAGAGCATCAAAAAGCATCGATTGTTTTGATCGCGAAGCACGTGTGAAGGGTAAGATTTGAACTTGAAACACTTAGTTTGTGTGTACGTTGTGCGCAAATGTTCAAATATCCGTCTGGCTCTCGAACAGCAGAGTATTAAACGTGTTAACTAAATTTGTGCTTTTCTTTATTGCAGTACAACATTCTTGTCATCGTAGCAGACGGCCAAGTAACGAGTGAAAGGGAGACAATCGAGTCGATCGAGGAGGCGTCCAACTATCCCATGTCAATCATTATGGTGGGCGTGGGCGACGGACCCTGGGACACCATGGATGAGTTTGACCAAAAGTTGCCGTCCCGACTTTTTGATAATTTCCACTTCGTGAATTTCTCGGAAGTGACGTCGAACGTCAAGAACGCTAACTCTTCATTCGCTCTGCACGCGCTAATGGAGATTCCCGACCAGTTCAAATCTATTAAAGAACTCGGCTTACTGAAAATGTGAATTTACTGATCTCCTTGTCATTTAGAAAGACAAACGTTAAAAGGCGCAGATCCTAGTTTCAACCCGTGAAAACGGGCACTAAGTTTGGTTAATCTACAAACCTGTAACACATTTGAATAAAGTTACAATAATTAGAGTTGAGTGTGACGCTGAGACGGTGAAATGCCCTTAGAAATAGACTAAAACTCGTCTCCATAACCGTTACTTTTCAGAGGTACGTGAGTTTTTAATAATATATTTTTTTTAATGCATTTCGTGGTATTAGAAACACTATGCTGACCAGAAACACATCGGATGAATGAAAATGGATAATCTTAAAAATAAAATCTATATGCATGTTTTCAATTATTTAAAAAAGAAGAAAAAAAGAAAGAAGAAAAACCAGCTCAAATTGTGAAAAATACGCTGTAATGTTTAAAAACTAGGGTCTGTCACTTTAAATGAAAAACCACCATAAAACGTTTATGTATCAAAATGTTAATTATATCGCGATCTCAATGAAACAACCTTTTATTAAAATTGGATATATCAAGTATTCGAAACAGAGTGTCACTTAAGTATGATTTAGACAAGTGCTGCTCAGTATTTCATATTTCACAGTTTCAGTTTGCTTCGTATGCGTGTGGTACACCAAAGAAGAACGGTAACTCTTTATTCGCTCTCCGCGCGTTAATGGCGATCTCCAACTCGGCTTACTGAAAATGTGGATTTGTCATCTGATTATTTAGATTGAGAAAAATTTCAGAAAAACGTGGGCGGAAACCCACAAAACGTTTATACATCAACATTTTATTTATATCGCGATCACCATGGAACAACTTTTTATTAAATATTCGATATATCAAGTATTCGAGATAACTGTGTCACTTAGTATGATTGTGGTACACGAAAGCAAATTTTAGTTCGTATATCTATTTTTAGCCTATCATTTTATAACGTAGTAGGCCCTGTAGTCTCCGAGAACAATTAAGATTTGAAAGCATCGTTTTCATGGAACAGAATTTATAAATAATTAATATTTCATCAATAACAAAGTAATGGTTTTATTTTCAAATTACGACGGTTCCGACTGTCTCTATCACAATACTGATTTTATCACGCAATCCTCTGCGCACGTAGGAATCAAATTTTGCCATGGCAGGGGCTATTTGAAGAGGGCATTTTATTTAATTTTTATCTATCAGAGATCATCATTAGCATCTTGTGGGGGATTTTTTTTGGGGGGGGGGTGGGGTGTGGGTGGGTTGGGGGGTTTTTTAATTGGATCTAATATATAGTAGGATATTCAAATCGTTTAGTTTTACAGTTTCCCATGGTGGGTGCATACGAACTTTTCGCACCACCCTTACTCCCAAGGTAGATCCTACCGACTTGTGGGAACACGAATATATATGTATGGGGCCCTTCTGCAATACATCACCGAAGCGTAGGCCTACTTATTTAGACCAATAGTGAAAATTCAAAACTTAAGGTGATTCATGTGTTTAGAGGCAGTCGCGGATTCAGGCGGGGGCCCAAGTGGCCTGGATCCCGCCCTCTGGAACACCCTATGTTTGATCAAATAATATGGGCCTATATAACAGAATGCACAAAGAAATGCAAACTTATCCCGTCAATGGGCCTTTAAATTCTATTTTTAAAACCACAACAACGTGTTTTGGGCCCCCTCTACTAAAAAAATCCTGGAACCGCTCCCGAGAGTATATATGCACCTTTAATGAATAGATTCAAGAAACATTTTTTTATGCGTGGTTAAGGTCTTAGTTATTTGCTTAAAGTTGGCGTTGTTGGGTGACAGGTTTTAATAAATGGTGCTTTACGTCTGATAAAGACATCTTCAGGTGGATTTGATGTTATATATATATATATATATATATATATATATATATATATATATATATATATATATATATATATATATAAAGTTGACGCTTTTAGTCAACATAGTTCTGTGAAATTCTTGCAGAGATATGTAGCAATATAGTAGTTATATTTGCCAATTTACCTATACAAGGACACACCAAGACCAAATAAATGTTATAAGAGTTACAATAAATAAATTACATTATAGTTTGTAATATACACACACACACACACACAGTTTGTAATAATTGTCGACATCGTTTTTCTTACGTTTTTCACGTTTTATTTTATTTCTATGCCTGAGAGCAATTCTGAACTAATCTACAATGATGCAACGTCAACAACGGGAGTTAGTCACATACAAGGGCCACGCCCATCCCATTTCCCCATGGTATTGTGCTTACAAGACTGAAAATGCCGTATTTAAACACCTGATTTTACAAATATTTCTGGGGGAGCATTTGGACACCCAAATTTCCATTCCACGTTCCATAGCACTGACAGTGTCCCCTTCCCACTTTCAAATACCAAGCCAATAGGAATGATATTTGAAGTGGAGCTCTATGAGTAGATATTACCTCACGAAAACTGCGTAAATGATTAATATTTTGGACCTAATCCTACGGGACATTCAAAATTCAACGGTACCACAAATGCCCCCTCCCGCTACCAAACCCGGTCAGACTGCTGGTACTTTCTTGCACATGCATGCGCCGGCGCTTCCTCCTGCCACCCACCACAAAACCTTTCCTGTTCATTTTACGAAGCGATCTTAGAGCTAAGATCACCTTAAGTGTGCTGTGCATCTTAGAGCTAAGATCGCTTTGTAAAACGGGGCCCTGGACGAAGGAGCTGGCATAAGTCAACACCTACACCCATGACAGGCGTGCGCTACAACATCTTGCTCTGAATGTGCACGTTAAGCCCTTTCACCTGACCTAATAAGTAGATGTGTAGCCGCCTTTACTAATCAATACGTGAGATCAAGGAATAATATTTGTGACCGTAATAAATCATTATTATGGATGTACTCGATCTTGGTTCAGTCTAGCTCCCAAGCACCTTGTATAAATTTGTTTGTGTTGTATGGTATATATTAGGCTACACGTCTGTAATCACATTCATGTCATATATCAAATAGTAGATACGGTCTCTTTTAAGTATGTGTACATTTTGTCTCGACAAACCCGAATGTCAGTCTCAGTCACACCAAGCAGTATATCATTATTTACAAAACACAATTCAGTTCTCAGTTAAGCAGCCGCCTCTGGCAACCCAAGTGTAGCCTTCAGAGCAGAAGAAAAAAAAGAAGAAGGTTTTTGTGCTGAAAATTAAACTGGAATCAAGTCAAATTGTTCGTGACGTTAGCTTTGTTTACGTTGACTAAAACTCGGGCATTGCTGTCTCCGTATTCTTACCTACAATAAGTATTTATGATTTTATAAAATTTAATAGTTTAAAAAAGTCTAATGGGGGGGGGGGGGGGCATCTCCCCTGTGGCCCCACCTCGCTACGCTACTGCTCAGATCAACGTATACTATAATTATCTTCCTACTTTAAGTATGTATATAAGTGTTATAGGGTGTATACCATCAAATCAAATCAAATCAAAAGACAACAGTAAAACAGCTACACGCATCGTATATAAATACAACCACCCCTCACCCTTAAAATTAAAAAGGGGTGGGGGGGGGGGGAGCAAAAAAGAAGAAGCCGCTTACTAACCCTACATTCAGCAAATAACGTTGGACGCTAACGTCAGCGAACTATTTGACTGATCCCGATCATTACCTTTACTGTAAAACGCATAAACCAGTCTATCAAACGCCAGAGGTGGCTGTTTGAAATGGTTTGATTGTGTATCTTATCAAATTTTTATTTAAATATTTTGTATTTCTTATCTCTATTTACCAGATACTTTTATTTACGTAATCATCATGTTTACAATAAATATAGTAAATAAACTAATTTTAATACTGAATATTGTTATTTGTTTATTGGGGGTAGGAGGGAGGGGGAGGGGGCGGGCTTTAATTCAGTCGGTGGATCCATTCAACTCATTGGGGTTTTTCTTGTTCCAACCAGTCAAAGGACGTGGTATGTGCTTTTCTGACTGTGGGAAAGTGCATATAAAAGATCCCTTGCTGCATTAGGAAACCTTTCCAGTCCTGGACGAAGGCTGGCACCTGCGCCCATGACAGGCGTGCGCTACAACAGCTTGTTCTGAATGTGCCCATAAAACCCTATGACCTGATCTGATGTGATTAGGAAAAATGTAGTGGGTTTCCTCTGATGACTACATGTCAGAATTACCAAATGTTTGATATCCAATAGCCATTATTAATTAATCAATGTGCTCTAGTGGTGTCGTTAAACAAAACAAACTTTTAATTTATTTATGGTGACTAAACCAGTACCTAAGGATTTGGTATGTGATGTCCCTTGTGTGTGAAAAAGCATATAAAAGATACCCAGCTCCAAACGAAAAAATAAAGAGGGCATCGTCTAAAGACATCAGTGATTAAATAATTAACCAACATGCTCCAGCACATAGGGTTGTTAAACAAGATAAATTTAAGCCATAATTTTTATTATTAGGCCTGGATGTTGCACAGTCGTAAAGCACAGGCTTGATGCGCAGTTGGTTTAGGTTCAATCCCTGTTGGTGGGCCCATTGGGCTATTTCTCGTTCTAGCCAGTACACCATGAATGGTATATCAAAGTCTGTTGCATGTGATATCCTGTATGCGGGACGATGCATATAAAAGATCCCTAACTACTAATGGAAAAATGTATCAGATCTCCTCTCTAAGACTATATGTAAAAATCCCTAAATGTTCGACATCCAATAGCCGGTGATTAATAAATCAATGCAGTGGCTGACAGGCCTACCCAAACCCACAGAATGGAATTTTAATTAAACTAAGTATGCCACCAGGCAAATACTAATTAATAAGTAACAAAAATAGTGCCCTAATAATTATGCAGCGTTCTCCCTCATGATCAATGCTGTATTCCAGAATTAACCAAGGATCCAGTGAAAGTAGACTTTTAACCCCCCCCACCCCAAGTTACAAGCATTGTATCAGGACTGATCCGTCAACCACCAGTCATAGCAAGTAAAGTGCTGCCTCCTACAAGTTTATTTAACAATATGGTATGTGCTGCCATGTGTACAAAACATTATCTTGTTATAAATAGGATATCAGGTATGTGTGCAGGAATTTTAGCAGGGGGTCTAGAATGTGGCACCCGAAGTTTATAAGGGGGTTGAATCATGCTCCTCCAGAAAATTTACTGAGAAATGACAATCTGCTTGAATATGGGGAGGTGTTGATCCCAGAAACCCTCCCCCTGCACACATGACTGGATGTAGCTGTGGTAGAATGCTCACTTGAAATGCCACAAATCGTAATATCAATCCACTTGGGGCGAAGTGGGGTTCTGTAACACATCCATCAAAGGCATGTCGTATGTGCTGTCCTGTATGCTGATGAGTAGCAGGTTTCACTTTCCCCATTCTAACAACTGTTCTGTCAAAGGTTGTAGTATGTGCTGTCCTGCAAGCTAACTGATTACTGTTTTAAGACATGTACATCAAATGTTGTGGTATGTGCTGTCCTGTATACAAAAAAGTCCCTTATCACCGTAACACTGAAAGATGGGTCACAGTGTGTCAGCTGTGAACAAACACAGAAGAAAAATCAAAAGTAAAAACAAACACCTGAAATTATTTTTTAAGAAAATGTATCATTACAGATATGTACAAGGCTTAATGATTAACAGTAATATTGATGACAAGTTGTACAGGGATCAGTACTGTCAGTGACAAATTGTACAGTGATAATTAATGTTGATGAAAAGTCAAATGAAAATAGTTGACAAACTGTACAGTGATCATTAATTCTGATTGCAAATAGTACAGTAATCAGTAATGTTGACAAACTGTACAATAATCAGTAATGTTGACAAACTGTACAGTAATCAGTAATGTTGACAAAACTGTACAGTAATCAATAATGTTGACAAACTGTACGTACAGTAATCAGTAATGTTGACAAATTGTCCAGTGACCAGTAGTGTTGACAAATTGTACTGTAATCAGTAATGTTGATGACAGTTTTCCACTGATGTATACCGTTAACAATTTGTACAGGGACCGGTAGTTGTCCAGTGACCAGTCCTGTTGATATGATATCTTCATGTGGTCTAAAGTGTATAGTTCTGTCTGTAACACCCGTTGTGTGAAACAGAACACATGAATGTGGCATCACAACGTGCATGTTTCAGTACTGGAAGCTTCTCTTTGTCTTAATGTCATCCAGTATTTCCTGCAGTTCTTCATCTTCAAATCTCCCTTCCAGACTGACGAGAGAGAAAACAAAATATATAATAAATTCACTTAATTAAATAAAACCATAAATAAGGAAGAAAGGAAATGTTTTATTTAACGACGCACTCAACACATTTTATTTACGGTTATATGGTGTCGGACATATGGTTAAGGACCACACAGATAATGAGGGAGGAAACCCGCTGTCGCCACTTCATGGGCTACTCTTTTCGATTAGCAGCAAGGCATCTTTAATATGCACCATCTCACAGACAGTGGAGTACATACCAGCACCATCTCACAGACAGTGGAGTACATACCAGAGTCTTTGATATGCCAGTCGTGGTGCACTGGCTGGAACGAAAAATAGCCTAGACCGACCGCGCATTGAGCAAGTGCTTTACCACTAGGCTACATCCCACCTCTTTTAATCTATGAATAAGAAGTTTTGCCTCATCAGCCAAATGGGTTTTTAAGTGGAACATTTCAACATTAAATTACTAATTAACAATTTATCTGGGAATAAGAGATTTCACCTCCTCGGCTGTTTCTGGACAGAGGTTAACCAGTGCATTTTTTAAGTGGAACATTTCAACATTAAATTACTAATTAACAATTTACCTGGGAATAAGAGATTTCGCTTCCTCAGCTGTTTCTGGACAAAGGTTAGCCAGTGCAGCAAGCTCAAACTTGTGAAGTTTCTTCTGCATCAGTGAACTGAAAAAAAAAAACCGCCAGGTGAGAATGCATGTTTATTAACATTTATCTTTTATTTGTGTTACTTTGACTATATTCCGATAAATAATAATGTATTAATCTTTTCATATCTGTGCTGGAATGAAGGAAGGAACAATTTTATTTAACAACTCACTCAACAACACATTTTATTTACAATTGTATGGTGTCAGACATATGGTTAATGACCACACAGATATAGAGAGAGAGGAAACCTGCTGTCGCCACTTCATTAGCTACTCTTTTCAATTAGCAGCAAGGGATCTTTTATATGCACCATCCCACAGACAGAATAGTATATACCACAGCCTTTGTTACACCAGTTGTGGTGCACTGGCTGGAATGAGAAATAGCTCAATAGGGCCACTGACGGGGATCGATCCTAAACCGACCATGCATCAAGCGAGCGCTTTACCACTGGGCTACGCCCTGTCCCATGCTGGAATGAAGTCATGAACACTCTCTTTGTGACGTCAAAAAAGTTTGTTTTGTTTAACGACACCACTGGAGCATATTGATTAATTATCGGCTAATAGATGTCAAACATTTGGTAATTCTAACATATAGTCTTAACAAGGACACCTGCTACATTTTTCCATTAGTAGCAAGAGATCGTTTATATGCACTTTCCCACAGACAGGAAAGCACATACCACGACCGTTGACCAGTCGTGGTGCTCTGGTTGGAATGAAAAAAAAATTGATCCCTGAGGTGGTTCGATCCTGCGGTGTATATATTATTTGGCACCCAAAATAAATTATTTTAATTATAAACACTTCCCCTTCCACTGTTTTTATAAGTGGTGATATCCCCCCCAAAATGAAAAGTTTATAATATTTTATAAAGAATTGTTGAATAAACAGATTGACAGAAATTACAGAAAGGTAAAATTCATTAGTTACAACAAATTAAATCTGCAATTGAGGACAAAATACAGGGCTTCTAGATTATGGTAGCCCCACTCCCTGGCTAGCGATATTCAATGTTGGGCTAGTATAGACTCAACTGCAGCATTTGACCAAAACAATTCACTAGCCGTTGGGCATGGCAATAGTAGTTATTTGCTAGCCCATACCGGCCTCAGTGGCGTCATGGTTAGGCCATCGGTCTACAGGCTGGTAGGTACTGGGTTCGGATCCTAATCGAGGCATGGGATTTTTAATCCAGATACTGACTCCAAACCCTGAGTGAGTGCTCCGCAAGGCTCAATGGGTAGAGATGTAAACCACTTGCACCGACCACTGATCCATAACTGGTTCAACAAAGGCCATGGTTTGTGCTATCCTTCCTGTGGGAAGCGCAAATAAAAGATCCCTTGCTGCCTGTCGTAAAAGAGTAGCCTATGTGGCAACAGAGGGTTTCTTCTAAAAACAGTGTCAGAATGACCATATCTTTGACGTCCAATAGCCAATGATAAGATAAAAAAAATCAATGTGCTCTAGTGGCGTCGTTAAATAAAACAAACTTTACTTTTGCTATCCCAGTATTGAATATCACTAGCCATGGGAGTGGGGCTACCATAATCTAGTCCTGGTTACAAGTATGACTTAACCAATTTTTGACACATGTTACTATGATTACCTCCTGACAGCGGCGATGGTTTCTCTGTTTTTGAACTTGCTGAACCGAGAGCAGTAGTTGAGAGTTTTCATGAACACTTCCGACAGTTCCTGCTCCTCCTCTGCACTCTCGTTCTGCTGCTTCCTGTCAATCAGAGGTCAAGGTCAGCTACAATGCCATGGTAATTAACTTGCAAACCAAGCCATGTAAACAGAGGTTAAATCTAAAGTGCTCTTTTCCATATATATATATATATATATATATATATAATTGTTTACCCTTGTGAATCATAATATACCACATATCCCTAATAATTATGTCGTACATGTAAATGGTGAATAACACACAATTACAGGGCTCTAACTTAACAATGGCAATTGCTGTCGTTCAGATATAAATTACCATAGGTAGGGAGCATCACCAATGGCACTTTTGTGCCAGTGGTAAAGCTCCTCAACAATGGCAAAATATATGCACATGTCTGGTGTATATTATCTGCCAGTATTTAATATTTGCGTATTTGAAATATGTATACATACAGCAAAATAACATTTCAGTCATATTTATACATCTGCTGCAATAGTAACTTTTTAACAAATTGTCACAGGCAGGCTCAAAATTGCCATCGGTGGGCTGTTTTATCCACAGTAAATTATTTTTAAAATTGTCATGAAAAATAAATTCCTAAATTCGAGCCAATTTGTGCCAATATAATAATTAGGACAATGTTTGTTATAATCTGACAAAAAAACTGACCTGTGTTCCAACAACATCTGCACTTCTGATATGAGAAGAGTCTCCGCACTTTCAAACTCTAAAACAAAGAATTAACATTAAATGTTCTTCATTGCAAGTACTATAGTTACTAATAATCGGTTACTTTGATGTTTGCTGTGGCCAGGTAAGAAATTATCATATTACGAAATAACATGACTATGACAATATTTGGAAAAGACAACAAACTTGGAATTGCTTTTGGTTGTAAAGAGGAGACTGGCCTTTCTTTAAAATATAAATGACTATGGTTGAATGATGAAGTAAAAACATGAAAAAAACTAAGATATATATTGGAAAACCTTTTGGAAATTTCAATTCTGCCGCATCTTCTTCTAGTTGTTCGTCAGCGGCTGCCATTTTTGTTTCTACTGATACTTTTAATGTATTACGCTTTCGATTTTTTTTTGGTCCACTATGATATAGCAACAAGTCATCACTGTTCCTAGGCCATACATACAGACAAGGGGTTGGCCAACAGATTGGCCAAACAGGCAAGTGCCTATATTAAGGCCTCTCCCTACATTTAACAAATATACATCAAGATGGTTAGAACAATATTACAATAAAGATAACACGGATAGTTGGGGGAATAGAAGAGAGGAGTGTGTAGAAAAAACCCAAAGAATAAATAGCAACCAGTTAGAATGGTTAAATGGTTAACTGATCTCGAAACGCTTACTATTAATAAGACAATTCTGAACAGATTTAAATATAGAGATATTATCTTGGACACTTAAATTTGAATATCCAAATAGTAAAATATGACACTTGAGATTATAATAGTTCAGTAAATGGGTATTGCGAGATGCAGCGTATCTTGGACAAAAACAAAAACAAAAATGTTCTGCATCTTCAACTGGATGCCCACAAGTACAAGAAGGGGTATCTGTCACATGTACAAATGTGTGACCATTCAAATCACTGGTACCCAAACGGAGTCGGCTATGTAGAATCTGTTGTCATCTTTTACCTTCAGAGAAATAGGATGGAACTGCAGGGTCGTGTTTGTTCATTTGTATTTAAAATTTAAAGTCTATACCTTTTAAAAAAAGACCCCTCAAAACATGCTCATAAATGTTACAACCAAATGATTCCATTTCTAGCCGATATTAATAAAAATGTTGGGGAATCTGAAAAGAGTGACCGCGCGACAGGTTAAATGCATGACGTCAGATATGCATATCGAGTACATTTTTCCAATCATAATTATATGAGGCCATACTGGTATTTATTTCATCTTCGTCATGACAAGTTTATCTGTCTAGATAATATTTAGAATATAATATATTAAGGACAAAAAAAAAAAAAAAAAAAAAAAAAAAAAAAAAAAAAAAAAAAAAAGCCACAACGAAAGAAAAATCGACAAATCATTATTTATTTAGTTAGTTTTTAGTTCATTAACTTTTTATTGTTGAAAATGATCATACATATACTATGTGCATCTTTATCAGGGCCATATCCCTGATCAAAATCCTAGGGTGGAGGCACTACTTTTTATGAACAAATGAAACACTATACAAATTAAACCCTGAGATGTCTATGCTATTTTCTGGAGTGAAAAAAAAGAAGAGGAAAAAAACGTGAGATTCTCAGGGAGCCACTGTCCCCCCTCTCCCCCTGCCTCCCGGAGGGTATGGCCCTGTTTATAAGGATTGCCAGGTATGATGACGTCATCATTACGTCATGGGCAGAATGTCTTCAGTTGATATTGATTACAGTTAATTAAATATTATTTTTGAAACATGGGTGAAAAAGTCTTAGCTGAGAATATGAAGGATTCGAAGCAGAAAAAATCGGTAAGACATAATTGGACAATTTGGAAGTTATCTAAACATAAACATTTATAAGCGCGTGTGCAGGAGGTGGCCCCCACCCACGCGCAAACTCAAAGTAGGGCAACGACCTCAGTATTCGACCACTTAAAGGGACACGCCCTAGTTGTTAACCATTACGCCGTTGTTTTTCGCTATTAAACACATTTTTTTCACAAATAAAATTGCACTTTACTTACCGTTTATTATTTAGAATATACATTTCCATTCACCTGAAGGTTTTTTTGGTAATCCTGGTAATCCTGGTGTTTGTAATACCACAAAACGCATTTTTCGTATTTCTTAAAAAGCCACGTGCTTCTGAGGAAAATACCGTTGAGCAGACAAGGTCTAATCTATTTTTAGAGGGGATATTCCCATTTCAATATCACAGACGTTGGTATACCACGTGACCGTTATCATTTTGGTTCGGTTTGTTTTCTCGTGCACGGTTCGCGCAATCAACATCCGATTTGTTGTCGTTTGCTTGTTGTTCATTTGTGAGGTTTTTCTTCACAGTTCGTGAACATTTTCATTAACAATAAAGTTCAGACAAGTAAGTATCTCAATACAAAACGTTACAAACCCTTAAAACCAATAATTTTGCCAAATCTTACGATATCTGGAGAGGGGATACAACCTTGGGGGGGGGGGGGGGACACAAGCTATATTGTTACCTTTATTTAAATAGAGTAGGAAAAAATATCTTACATTTTCGTCCTGGGGAGGGGAAGTGCCTCTCCACCCCTGACGACGACAACGACTACTACTACCATCCCCCCCCCCCCCCAAAAAAAAAAAAAAAAAACAACACAAAAAAACCCTACTACCACCACCACTACCACTACCACCCACCACCCACCACCACCAATAATAAACGGTGCATCTAATAACAATAGGTTAGGCACTAGTACCCGGTTCCGAATAGCGAATGTAGGCTAATTGCGGTTTATACAAATTATATAAAATTTATTATTTCAAACACTGTAGTATAGTCAACATGGTCAGTGTCGTCTTATTCCCATTCAAGTATCATGATTACTGCAGCAGCCACTTCCTAAAGTAACTTCCTGTTCTAAATTCATTCCGTTCGCTGTCCAGGACAGAACAGTTGGAACATGTCCAGGAGAGGTGAAAGGAACGCACCCCAAGTCTGTGCGCACTCTGTGAAAATTGTCGTGACGTAGGCATTTTTGTGCTTCGAGCGACATCTAACGGTGACATCAGAATACTAACTTTCAAAATTATTTTAAGCAACTGGGACATGGGGATTCCCATGGTATTTATCGATATAAAACCTGCTTTTTCACTCCATTTTATAAAAACGTGATCTAAGTGTGTTACAGATTTGTAGATTAACCAAAATTATAATTTATTTTCGCTGGATGGAACTAGGGCGTGCGGCTTTAAGAAAGAAAGGATTATAACATATTAATATTACTGGCATTTGTTAATATTTGTTTTCCTTCGTAAATACTTACTGGCAATGCTATTCATTGAATAAACCCAAGTTTTGTTCATGCGGTATACCAACTAGAGTAGGTTTGAGTGCCACAAGGGACAGTATGCAGTATTCGACCAGCTGACCCAGTATTCGACCACTTCCTAATTAACTAATAAAACTAAACTTTGAAGTTTATTTTATAGTAAATGCAGCATATACAAAACAACTAAATCCAAAAAGTGTTGATTTTAACAACTGTAACACATATGCATGCACACACGCACACAATGCACATACTTTCTGATAAACAGTCTCTTTGGTCCTATCTCAATTTACAGATACTGATATTAGACTGAAAATAAAAGAAAACATAATTCTGTAAGTCCTGACAAACAGCACCAGAAGACATAAAAGTAGTAAATTTGTGGTTCTTGGGAGTTTTTTTTGGAATGTATCCTCAAGCTTTTCTATTAGTCGAATACTGGGGCAACCCTCTCTATCATATGTCATTATTTGATCACGTACCGGCCTCGGTGGCGTCGTGGTTAGGCCATCGGTGTACAGGCTGGTAGGTAATGGGTTCGGATCCCAGTCGAGGCATGGAATTTTTAATCCAGATACCGACTCCAAACCCTGAGTGAGTGCTCCGCAAGGCTCATGTGGGTAGGTGTAAACCACTTGCACCGACCAGTGATCCATAGCTGGTTCAACAAAGGCCATGGTTTGTGCTATCCTGTTTGTGGGAAGCGCAAATAAAAGATCCCTTGCTGCCTGTCATAAAAGAGTAGCCTATGTGGCGACAGCAGGTTTCCTCTAAAAAAAACCAGTGTCAGAATGACCATATGTTTGACGTCCAATTGCCGATGATAAAATAAAAAATCAATGTGCTTTAGTGGCGTCGTTAAATAAAACAAACTTTTTTTTTTTTTTTGATCACGTGGTCATGTGATCGAAATTATAATGACTGAGGTCACATTGCATTGCCAAATCCATTTGATTATAAATAAAAACCTTGGGAAAATCTATATACTATTCCGTTTAAACGAGTATGGTAATTGATTACATACACTGGTCGAATACCGGGTACTGGTCGAATACTGGGGTCACTGCACTAGTTTTGTTGTTTAAATTCTTTCTTTCTTGTTTTTCTTTACTCAGGCCCATAGGAACGACTCTGGGAGTGTGTGTGTGTGTGTGTGGGGGGGGGGGGGGGGGGGGGGGGGGGAGGACTGACGGATCGGGTACAAACTCTATATCAGATTTTGGTTACAATGGCAAACATTGATGTGATAAAAAAAAAAAATGGGGGGTACGTGCCCCTCCTCCCGTCCTACGGGCCTGTTACTAAAATACATTCCTGCATTTGTCATGATGAATTTTATTTATAGACATTTATTTTTAGCAAAAAAATATTATTAGCCTATTTTTATTATTATTATTATTATTATTATTATTATTATTATTATTATTATTTATATTTACCTTTTTTTTCCGGCCAAGATGCATTCTTAAAGTTGCAAGTGTCATATAATTCGTAATGTTTGCATACATTTTGTGATGGACAGCTATACAAATTAATCGACCCCACATATAAGCCTTGTATAATTATTTTTAAATATCAAAATTGTAATGTGTTGCCACACGGCGTAAACAATGGGTTTTTCAAGAAACAATGGCAAAAATTATAACATACTACATAGCATAATATATTAATCGAGGATTGATTAAAGGGAGAGTAAACTCAAACATGAGCCTTATTTGTTGGAAAGATGCATACACGGACTACCAACACATACTGACACTTTAACACATGAAAAACGCGTAATTTTAGTGTTAATAAAAAATAAAAACGTGATTATTCTTGCTAACTGGGGGCAGCCATTTTCTTTTCTTTTTGAGGCGTCCGGTACAGCTAGCTTGGGGCGAAGTGACGTCAACTCCTAACCAACTCCTGTATGCACAGTGTAAACAAAAGCAGTAGCCTAATTTTCGACAAGACGCTTCTCTTTGATCAACCTGACTTGTAAAACAACTTTAATAACGTGATAATATAATAAACTATTTAATTAAATATATTTCAAGCTGCATTAACGGAACGAAATGGGGTTATAGTATTTTTCTCTGTTAAATAATCCAAAGGAAAAATATACACTATTAGGCTTATTAGTATTCTGCGTTGGAGCAAAAACGACAACCCACGATATTCAAGTGATAATTTTCTTTTCTTTGGGACTTGGTCAGTTCTGTGGTTTTAGATGGGACAGTCTACTTAATACTTTTACAGAACTATTTACAGTAATAAACCATGTCCATTACCATTTTAGGGGCGACAAGTAAAATAGTACACAATACCGGTATGCATTTTTGTGTCTAGACAGCGTCAATTACTTGACTCCTCTGGTTACCAATCAAATACACACCTGCCAATCAGGAATCATAAGTGGAGACAACTAACAGACCAATAGACCAGTTAACTAAGAAAACACACCGTGTATCATTTCAGTACATAGGTTAATGCATAGACAAAACATGGTATAATTATTTCGACTTGTTGTGCAGCCACTTTGACAATGGTGGTTTATTTTGTATTGAAAAATAATATATACTTATTGCTGGCTTACTGGGATGTATATTATTACAGAACATTGCAATGCATGACTATTTTATCATCCCTCAAAAACCAGGTAGATTTTTTACTCTATTTCTAAGACTCATTCCTGACGATACGCGTTAAGTATTAACGTAATCACCAGCTCGCCAGAGGGCGTATTCACTGGAATGGAACAAAATGGCTGCACCCGTTATATCTAATAGCCGTCACATTTAACTGTTTTATTAATTAAATATAATAATATACTTGTTGATATTAAGCAGTGATGTGCATTATATATCGTTGCATATGCATAACAGTCCAAAAGCCTTGCTTAATCATTCCTTTAAGATGGCGGGGGCGGAACGTAGCGCAGTGGTGAAACGCTCGTTTGATGCGCGTTCGGTCTGGAATCGATCCCCGTCGGTGGACCCATTGGGCTATTTCTCGTTCTAGCCAGTGCTCCACAGCTGGTGTAACAAAGGCCGTGGTATGCACAATCCTGTCTGTGGGATGGTGCATATTATAAAAGGCCCCTTGCGGCTAATCGAAAAGTGTAGCCCATGAAGTGGCGACAACGGGTTTCCTTTCTCAATCTCTGTGTGGTCCATAACCATATCATATGTCCGACGCCATATAACCGTAAATGAGTGCACGTACGTGCGTCGTTAAATACAACAGTTCCTTCCTTCTCGCTGAAGCTCGTGACAAATTTGATAATAACTGGTAACACGTTTATTATCTTCTCTATACAGTAACGTTAGTAGTAAATTATGTTTAATAACACACACACGCGCGCACACAATAAATATTTTTGGTCATTATGTAACTTTTGAGACCGCCCCTAAAACCTAGAACGACGACGGCAAATGTATTTTGAGAAAAGAGTTTGGGTCGCTTAAGACAATTAAAAGAAAATAAGAGAAGTGTATCAGTCAATTATTGTTCGCGAAATATTTGACACGCGAAATGTCCAGTGATGTTGAACGTAGAAGACTTTTAGGACCAAGCATCGAAGACAGTGACTCGGAGCCGGATGGAAACAAAGAAATAAACAGTTACTATCGTAAACTTAAAAAGAACAAGGAAGATCAAGTATGACTGTCAATGTGCCATCTTCCTAGCTGTAGTGTAACCCTTTTTAACAAATATAATTTAATGAACAGATGAATATAAACTCTTAAAAAATAAAAACAAACTAATTTAGTTTATTATGATTAACTGTTAGTGTTACCCACTCCACACGCACACACGCACGCACGCATGCACGCACGTTCACCAAGGTAAACATCTACGGTCCGTGTTTCAACATTTTGACATCTATTAGACCTCCGGCACAGCAATAAATATCACAGTAATAAATATTGTGCCGGAGACGTTTATCTTGATACACTAACACACACATTTACAGACACACAGATACACACACACACACACACACACACACACACACACACACACACACACACACACACACACAGGCAAAATGTTCACTTCAATTTGCCTCAAACTTCAGGGAGAGAGAGAGAGAGAGACGACGGTCGGTCGGTCGGTCGGTCGGTCGGTCAGATCCGTTGCTAACAGAAACATGTAGAGGATTTCCTCTAAGACCATTTGGTATATTTGACATCCATTAATAAATCAATATGCTCTAGTGGTGTCATTAAACAAAATGAACTACACTTTACCCAGGGGCTCAAGGGCTCGACCTCCCCCCTAAATTTTGCAATAGTTATAATTTTATTATATATTAATTTTCATTTTTTTTTTTACAATCCCCCTCCAAACCTCCCCCAAAGTTCCCTTGGCATTCCACCTCATGTCACTGGGGCCCACTGGATCCACCACTGTTACCTGTGCTCCCTATACACATTTTAGATCCACCTTGGATCAAGTATTGCATTTTTTAAATTTAAGAATTGACCGCAATTATTTTTTGGTTCATGCAAGTATGAACTGAAAAAACAATGTGCACACTGTATGACTCCGGCATACAAAAGTGTGCACATCGTTTTTTTGGTTCATACTTGCATGAACCAAAAATAATTGCGGTCAAATCTTATAAACATTTATCAAGAATATTCATTTTTTTTTAAAACCAAACTGTCATGAAGTACCGTGTCGAAAATTTACACCTTGGTTTTCCAATATGTAAATCTAATAATATTAATTTTATTGTAATTGTCAAACTAAATAATTTTGCATAATAAATTAAAAAAATATATATATAACAGTATGTGTTTATAGGAAACTAACATTTTTAATTCATTCACTGATTGTAAAAATTAAATATATTATGATTTGATAGTTTAATTGCAACAGGTACCTGTTATATACAGTTATATACAGTGAAACCTGTCTAAACAAGACCCTGAAGAAACCAGAATCCTGTCAAAACTGGCCAAGTTTAATGGTCGATTACTGTCTAAATTTATGCGACTCTCTAAACACCTGGCTCCGTATTCATAAATGTACTTAAGTGAATGTATGATACTTATCTGTGTACTTTACGTATGTATTTAGGTATCATACATTGACTTAAATACGTTTATGAATACGGAGCCAGATCCTGTCTAAATCGGATAAATATTAGGTCCCCAACATGATCTGATTTAGACCGGTTTCACTGTACATGACTATGCAGATAACGACATGTAGGACCTTAGAAGTTTTCAATATTTTCAGGGCTTGACGAAAAACTTGGTTCTAGCGATTTTGTCATGCGTCATTGGCTCGTCCTTCCAGTTTGGGTATAACACTGGTGTTGTCAATGCTCCAGAGCTAGTAAGTATTTTTAGTTAAATACTAAATAGATTATTTATTTAATAATATCAGGGCTAGCTCTGCCACTCGCCAAATTCGCCAATTGCAAATTTAAGAACAGTTGGCAAATTGTATTTTAATTGTGTGATAATTGATTTTTTGTTTGATGGATAGATACATATTTATTGAGGCTATTTCATTTTTTTTTTCGAATGCGATTTTTATGTCAACTCGTAATATGTGAAAACAATATTTTCACGAATTTCGAAGCAATGAGTGAAAATATGGTTTTCACACATTACGAGTTGACATAAAAATCGTATTAAATAAAAAGACAATAAAATGGTCTATTTATTATATACATGTTTCCTTATTTTTGACAATATTTTTTGCTTTTTGTTAATATCTTTCGCTTATCCTATCGATAAACACGTAATGCCATGATATCTGTATATTTCTTCAGATGGAACTTTTGCAGAAAATGTACTTCACCATAGACTTTTTAAAAGAAATTTGAATAAAAATTATCTTTATTTAATTATTAAATTAACATTTATTTAATAATACTGCTGTGCAAACATACCTGACAAATGATCCTCCAAAAAAGTCCCCCCCCCAACCCCCCCCCCAAATTGAACATCGTTAAATTTTAACTTACACTCAATGACACTACATTGTGTCATCATTATATAGCTTCATATTCAATTCATTTTAGATATATTATCGTAATTGCAATTCGTATCTCCTTTTTATAGGTACAGTTGTTTAAATTACATTTTTTAATTTTTCAAATACAATCAGATGCATTGGTAATCATCAAACTTAAATACGAAGAAACAACACAAAGGGAGATAATTTAATCATGAACTTTTACAAAAAAGTAAATACGATTTCTATATTTTCACTGTACTAAAATACAGTGAAAATATTACTTTTCACTGGATAGATCTACATATTACTTTGCTATGTATAATAAACATATACATATGTAAGACACCATTATTGTAAATTTGTTTGTTATAGTTCACGAAACAAAAGTAATTGCAGACAATTCTTAATTAGTTTGGAGGGGACTATATATTTTATCTCTTGTCTGTCCATGTGTCTGTCAATTTATCCAGTAGTTCTACAGTAATTATAGGATATTAAATAAGCTTCTATTTTGTATGATCTTTATGTCCCTCATGAAATAATTTTCATTTGTCATGAGCTTTAGCGAGTGACAATGAAAATTATTTCATGAGGGACATAAACGTATGATACGAAATGGTAGTGAGTTTAATATCCTATTTATTACCAATAATTGATCTAATTTATATCACTCAACTTGTTTGGTTGACGTTCTTGTAAGGTTGTACTGCACCAATCGATAACGTCGAAGAGATACGTCCCACTTGGCATCATGCCAAGTGGGACATATCACTTTAATATGTACCAAGATATTTTTAACCATATGGGTAACCTATTATGACATGTTTGCTTTTCTTTGACAGGTTATCCAGCAGTTCTACAATAAAACCTATTACGACATGGTTGTTTTTCTTTGACAGGTTATCCAGCAGTTCTACAATAAAACCTATTACGACATGGTTGTTTTTCTTTGACAGGTTATCCAGCAGTTCTACAATAAAACCTATTACGACATGGTTGTTTTCTTTGACAGGTTATCCAACAGTTCTACTATAAAACCTATTACGACATGGTTGTTTTTCTTTGACAGGTTATCCAGCAGTTCTACAATAAAACCTATTATGACATGGTTGTTTTTCTTTGACAGGTACAATAAAACCTATTATGACATGGTTGTTTTCTTTGACAGGTTATCCAACAGTTCTACTATAAAACCTATTACGACATGGTTGTTTTTCTTTGACAGGTTATCCAGCAGTTCTACAATAAAACCTATTATGACATGGTTGTTTTTCTTTGACAGGATATCCAGCAGTTCTACAATAAAACCTATTATGACATGGTTGTTTTCTTTGATATGTTATCCAACAGTTCTACAATAAAACCTATTACGACATGGTTGTTTTCTTTGACAGGTTATCCAACAGTTCTACAATAAAACCTATTATGACATGGTTGTTTTTCTTTGACAGGTACAATAAAACCTATTATGACATGGTTGTTTTCTTTGACAGGTTATCCAACAGTTCTACTATAAAACCTATTACGACATGGTTGTTTTTCTTTGACAGGTTATCCAGCAGTTCTACAATAAAACCTATTATGACATGGTTGTTTTTCTTTGACAGGATATCCAGCAGTTCTACAATAAAACCTATTATGACATGGTTGTTTTCTTTGATATGTTATCCAACAGTTCTACAATAAAACCTATTACGACATGGTTGTTTTCTTTGACAGGTTATCCAACAGTTCTACAATAAAACCTATTACGACATGGTTGTTTTTCTTTGACAGGTTATCCAACAGTTCTCAATAAAACCTATTATGACATGTTTGTTTTTCTTTGACAGGTTATTCAGTAGTTCTACAATAAAACCTATTATGACATGGTTGTTTTTCTTTGACAGGTTATCCAGCAGTTTTACGATAAAACCTATTACGACATATTTTTTTTTTTTTGACAGGTTATCCAGCAGTTCTACAATAAAACCTATTACGACATGGTTGTTTTTCTTTGACAGGTTATCCAGTAGTTCTACAATAAAACCTATTACGACATGGTTGTTTTTCTTTGACAGGTTGTCCAACAGTTCTACAATAAAACCTATTACGACAATTTTTCTTTTTTGGACAGGTTATCCAGCAATTCTACAATAAAACCTATTATGAAATGTTTGTTTTTCTTTGACAGATTATCCAGCAGTTCTACAATAAAACCTATTACAACATGGTTGTTTTTCTTTGGTAGATTATCCAGCAGTTCTACAATAAAACCTATTACAACATGGTTGTTTTTCTTTGGTAGATTATCCAACAGTTCTACTATAAAACCTATTACGACATGGTTGTTTTTCTTTGACAGGTTATCCAGCAGTTCTACAATAAAACCTATTATGACATGGTTGTTTTTCTTTGACAGGTTATCCAGCAGTTCTACAATAAAACCTATTATGACATGGTTGTTTTCTTTGATATGTTATCCAACAGTTCTACAATAAAACCTATTACAACATGGTTGTTTTTCTTTGACAGGTTATCCAACAGTTCTACAATCAAACCTATTATGACATGTTTGGTTTTCTTTGACAGGTTATCCAGCAGTTCTACAATAAAACCTATTATAACATGGTTGTTTTCTTTGACAGGTTATCCAGCAGTTCTACAATAAAACCTATTATGACATGGTTGTTTTTCTTTGACAGGTTATCCAGCAGTTCTACAATAAAACCTATTACGACATGGTTGTTTTCTTTGACAGGTTATCCAACAGTTCTACTATAAAACCTATTACGACATGGTTATTTTTCTTTGACAGGTTATCCAGCAGTTCTACAATAAAACCTATTACAACATGGTTGTTTTTCTTTGACAGGTTATCCAGCAGTTCTACAATCAAACCTATTACGACATGTTTGGTTTTCTTTGACAGGTTATCCAGCAGTTCTACAATAAAACCTATTATGACATGGTTGTTTTCTTTGACAGGTTATCCAGCAGTTCTACAATAAAACCTATTATGACATGGTTGTTTTTCTTTGACAGGTTATCCAACAGTTCTACAATAAAACCTATTACGACATGGTTGTTTTCTTTGACAGGTTATCCAACAGTTCTACAATAAAACCTATTATGACATGGTTGTTTTTCTTTGATAGGTTATCCAACAGTTCTACAATAAAACCTATTACGACATGGTTGTTTTTCTTTGACAGGTTATCCAACAGTTCTCAATAAAACCTATTATGACATGTTTGTTTTTCTTTGACAGGTTATTCAGTAGTTCTACAATAAAACCTATTATGACATGGTTGTTTTTCTTTGACAGGTTATCCAGCAGTTTTACGATAAAACCTATTACGACATTTTTTTTTTTTTTGACAGGTTATCCAGCAGTTCTACAATAAAACCTATTACGACATGGTTGTTTTTCTTTGACAGGTTATCCAGTAGTTCTACAATAAAACCTATTACGACATGGTTGTTTTTCTTTGACAGGTTATCCAGCAGTTTTACGATAAAACCTATTACAACATTTTAATTTTTTTTTGACAGGTTGTCCAACAGTTCTACAATAAAACCTATTACGACAATTTTTTTTTTTTGACAGGTTATCCAGCAATTCTACAATAAAACCTATTATGAAATGTTTGTTTTTCTTTGACAGATTATCCAGCAGTTCTACAATAAAACCTATTACAACATGGTTGTTTTTCTTTGGTAGATTATCCAGCAGTTCTACAATAAAACCTATTACGACATGTTTGTTTTTCTTTGGTAGATTATCCAGCAGTTCTACAATAGAATCTCTTACGACATGTTTATTTTTCTTTGATAGGTTATCCAACAGTTCTCAATAAAACCTATTTTGACATGTTTGTTTTTCTTTGACAGGTTATCCAGCAGTTCTACAATAAAACCTATTATGAAAGATACAGTGAATATCTTCCCGAAGACGAGCTTACCCTCCTCTGGGCGGTCACCGTGGCCATTTTCACAGTGGGTGGAATGGTGGGCGGAGTCAGCGCTGGTTTCTGGGGCAACCGTTACGGCAGGTGAGAGCTACCTAAAGGCTGTCCCAGAATTGTTACATGGAGGGCAAGGGAGGGAGACGGACCTCGCCATTTAAAGGGAGCTCTCACTTTTGCTCCCTATCACTCCCCGGAAACTAGTTCAAGGAAAATAATGTATAGCTCCCTTTTGCATGTGAATTTATATGGTATTAATATGGTATCAGTATGGTAGTATTGTAATCCCTTGAATAGAAGCCTGCCTCGATTACAGACCAGCTCTCACAATGTCTTGAAAAACACTACAGGCCTGCCTTGAATAGAAGCCTGCCTGGGTTAAAGGCCAGGTTTCAGAATATCTAAAAAAACACAAAAAAAACCTTTTACTCATCATTTCCATTGCATAAGGGGCGGGACGTAGTCCAGTGGTAAAGCGTTCGCTAGGATCGATCACCACTGGTGGACCCATTTGGCTATTTCTTGTTCTAGCCAGTGCTCCACAACTGGTGTAACAAAGGCTGTGGTATGTACTATCCGTAACCATATGTTTGACGCCATATAACTGTAAATAAAATGTGTTGAGTGTGTTGTTCAATAAAACCTTTCCTTCCTTCCATTGCATAACATCAAAACCTTACAACCACATGGTGAGAACAGGAATGGGGGAAAACATTTTCATTTCTCAGTGAGATGAGATGTTGCCACACGTTCAAAAAGGTTTGGGAGCCTACGTTAGAAGATGACTGTACAATAACGCTATGTTAGAAAATGCTGCATGAAAACAATAGGAAGCCCGGTTTCAGAGCATCACAAAATATATAGAAGCCTAGACTTCTCTTAAAGGGTCATACCCTAGTTTTTAAACACCAAGGCATATTTTTAAAACTATTATAGCCGTTTTTGATAACAAGAGTCATACTTTACTTAGATTTGATTGTTTAGATTATCAATTTCTGTACATTCGAAGTGTTTTTGGTCATCCTGGTGTTTTTAATATCACAAAATGCATTTCTCATAATTTTAAAAATGCATGTGCATCTGAGACATAACAGTTATGGAATCAAATTTTAGTCTTATTTTTAGAAGGTATTTCACCATTTCAAAGTCACACATTCATGTTTCACTCAATTGTAACTTTATCCAAATGTGTTACAGGTTTATAGATTAACTAAACTTAGTGTTAATTTTCACGGGTTGAAACTAGGGTCTGTCCCTGTAACTAAACTTAGTGTTAATTTTCACGGGTTGAAACTAGGGTCTGTCCCTGTAACTAAACTTAGTGTTAATTTTCACGGGTTGAAACTAGGGTCTGTCCCTGTAACTAAACTTAGTGTTAATTTTCACGGGTTGAAACTAGGGTCTGTCCCTGTAACTAAACTTAGTGTTAATTTTCACGGGTTGAAACTAGGGTCTGTCCCTGTAACTAAACTTAGTGTTAATTTTCACGGGTTGAAACTAGGGTCTGTCCCTTTAACTAAACTTAGTGTTAATTTTCACGGGTTGAAACTAGGGTCTGTCCCTGTAACTAAACTTAGTGTTAATTTCACGGGTTGAAACTAGGGTCTGTCCCTGTAACTAAACTTAGTGTTAATTTTCACGGGTTGAAACTAGGGTCTGTCCCTGTAACTAAACTTAGTGTTAATTTTCACGGGTTGAAACTAGGGTCTGTCCCTGTAACTAAACTTAGTGTTAATTTTCACGGGTTGAAACTAGGGTCTGTCCCTTTAACTAAACTTAGTGTTAATTTTCACGGGTTGAAACTAGGGTCTGTCCCTGTAACTAAACTTAGTGTTAATTTTCACGGGTTGAAACTAGGGTCTGTCCCTGTAACTAAACTTAGTGTTAATTTTCACGGGTTGAAACTAGGGTCTGTCCCTGTAACTAAACTTAGTGTTAATTTTCACGGGTTGAAACTAGGGTCTGTCCCTGTAACTAAACTTAGTGTTAATTTTCACGGGTTGAAACTAGGGTCTGTCCCTGTAACTAAACTTAGTGTTAATTTTCACGGGTTGAAACTAGGGTCTGTCCCTGTAACTAAACTTAGTGTTAATTTTCACGGGTTGAAACTAGGGTCTGTCCCTGTAACTAAACTTAGTGTTAATTTTCACGGGTTGAAACTAGGGTCTGTCCCTGTAACTAAACTTAGTGTTAATTTTCACGGGTTGAAACTAGGGTCTGTCACTTTAACTATAAATGTATTGTTAATATCGGTAAATATCGGCTGTGCTTGTCGTCACCATTTTTATTTAATTCTTCAAGATTTTTACAGTATATTAAATGCTTCCCCATAATCTAAGTTGTAAGATTACATGATATCGATCCATCCCTCTTGAAGAGTATTCTATAAATAGAGGATAATAAACTCGGTACCAGTTATTATCAAATTTATGTCCCTAGTGAAATAATTTTCACTTGTCACAAGCTTTAGTGAGTGATAACTGAACATTATTTCACAAGGGACATAAATTTGATAATACATTGTAACTGGAATTGAGTTTGTTATTCTATTTATTATCTCAGCTATTTTTTCTTTAAAAGCCTTTATTTTCAACACACATGCACGCACAGTTATAGAAACGATGTAAAAGACTTTACGCACTGTTCTGAGTATTGCTATAACTGTTATTTAATCACATTCATAGAGAATTTTCAAAACAAAGGTTTTAGAGCTTTATTCTGCTAAAAAAAATCCATAATGAAATAATTAAATTTCCTTTGCGTCTATACACTTTACAGCAATCTGATTGGTCCAGAGGTGCTTACTTTTTGTTGTTCATATCTCGATGAACCAAACAAATTTAAGCCACACCTACCCCCCCCCCCCCACTGACTTGCACTACTTTTGTGCAACAAGCTGGATTATTCAGGCAACCATATTTAGATATTTTGAAGAAAACACACGTGAAAGCTACAAAAACAATTTTAAAAAAATGTATACGATAAATTAATGGAAAATGCTATAGCAGAGTAAGCATGTAGATTCTTATGCATTGATTTAAAAAACAACCAACCAACCTCTTCACTAATCATGACATGAGACTCGGTCGGTGGCCAAAGAAATAATGAAACTTCACGCCTGTAACTTACTTGTAAGCGATGTTCAACAGCTTTTGGCGAAAATTAAACGGTTCCACCGACAGCATAAATGTTAGACACGTTCCCTTCATTCACTTTCATAAAATATAAACTAAACACGAATAGGACAATTCCTTCCAATGTAACTAAATGATACAAAAAAATGCACAGCAGCTAGAGGAAATGACTTCATTTACAAAACAATCACCTGATTCAAATGATAGTGAATGAACATTTCCATTCGTACGCGACATAAGTATTAATGAAATTTACACAAACATTACTACAAGCGTATTTAAAGGTAAACAAAATAAATTCAGTTATGTATTGTTAAAGTATGCATATAAATTTTATTATAAGATTTGACCGCAATTATTTTTGGGTTCATGCAAGTATGAACCGAAAACACGATGTGTACACTTTTGTATGTCCCACTACGCTGAGTCATACAGTACGTGTGCACATCGTTTTTTCGGTTCATACTTGCATGAACCAAAAAATAATTGCAGTCAATTCTTAATTAAATTAAAATGGCATTTTGTTATAAATTTAACGCCCAAAAGAGAGAGCCATAAAAGCAAACTCTTTAAAGTACATGACATCATTTTGTGTTTTTGCCAAATTGTGATGTCGTCATATTTAGTATCGACATGGTCATTGGTTTGTAAGTGTCAAATCGTCCAATAGTATTGTTCGTTAGACCAATGCAGAATATTTCTCACTGAGAAAATATGAAAAATATTTTCCCTGTTATAAGTGACCGCTGGGGTAATAAACACGCAAAATGGCAACCAAGAAAAACTGCATATATGGTTTGTCCTCAGAGATCTCAGCAAAGTCAATTTATGCGACATGGTTATAATCTAGCTAATCTCTTTTTTCATGATCTGTGTTTGGACAAAGTATGGAGACTTGAATGGTAATTAAAAGTAGGAGAGTAATTTATCGTAGTTGTTAACAATGTGATTCGGACTTTAGGGTCTGTCTCTTTAATTGCTAGCTGTGTTTTGTAGGAAGGAGTTTCTGCTCAGGAACAATATTTTGGCTCTTGTAGTGTTTAAAAACTAGGGTCTGTCTCTTTAATTGGTCTGTGTTTTGTAGGAAGGAGTTTCTGCTCAGGAACAATATTTTGGCTCTTGTAGTGTTTAAAAACTAGGGTCTGTCTCTTTAATTGGTCTGTGTTTTGTAGGAAGGAGTTTCTGCTCAGGAACAATATTTTGGCTCTTGTAGTGTTTAAAAACTAGGGTCTGTCTCTTTAATTGGTCTGTGTTTTGTAGGAAGGAGTTTCTGCTCAGGAACAATATTTTGGCTCTTGTAGTGTTTAAAAACTAGGGTCTGTCCATTGGTCTATGTTTTGTAGGAAGGAGTCTGCTCAGGAACAATTCTTGGCTCTTGAGTGTTTAAAAACTAGGGTCTGTCTCTTTAATTGGTCTGTGTTTTGTAGGAAGGAGTTCAGGAACAATATTTTGGCTCTTGTAGTGTTTAAAAACTAGGGTCTGTCTCTTTAATTGGTCTGTGTTTTGTAGGAAGGAGTTTCGCTCACCAAGCAGTGAAAAACTAGGGTCTGTAGGTCTGTGTTTTGTAGGAAGGGGTTTCTGCTCAGGGGCTCTTGTAGTGTTTAAAAACTAGGGCTTGGTCTGTGCAAGGAGTTTCTGCTCAGGAACCTCCCTAAACTCTTGTAGTGTTTAAAAACTAGGGTCCTCTTTAATTGGTCTGTGTTTTGTAGGAAGAAGTTTCTGATCAGGAACAATAGGCTCTTGTAGTGTTTAGGGTCCTACATAAAGGCCTCTCAGATGTAGATATTACACTGCCTCTGATTATGTTTTTTAGGACTGCTCCATCCTTCTACACCCCCTCTACAACCGTGATTGGTGATCTTTAATTGGTCTGTGTGGAAGTATCACATGTAGCACGGTGTTTAAAAACTAGAGTCCTCGTCTGAAGTGCTGATTTTTGGTTATTGGATTAAAAACGCTATCTCTTTATTGGATGTGTTTTGTAGGAAGGGGGCCTGCTCCCCTGTCGTGGCTGCTCTCTGTCTCAGCCACTGATAAATCAAAGGCCTGGCCTGTCTCTAGGAAAGTGGACATAGAAGATACCCTGCTGCCAAGCTACCAAGAGATGGGGCAGTAGGTAGGTATACATGTAGCAGCAGTCAATTCTTCCCTCACCACAAAAACTCCCAACCTTTTAAAAGAAGTTCGGCATTCTCTCCTACATCTGCCTCTCTCTGTAGATATCTCTGCCCTGATCTCTTTTCACCTCCATCCTTCTCTCCCCCTCTACAACCGTCTCTCTCTCTCTCTCTCTCTCTCATGTAGCACTCTGGTAGAGTCCTCGTCTGAAGTCTCTCTGGTCTCTCTCGCCCTTGATGGATCTTTTCTTGTCCCTCCCCCCCTTCACAGCCACTGATAAATCAAAGGCCTGGCCTGTCTCTAGGAAAGTGGACATAGAAGATACCCTGCTGCTTTTTGGTAGGTATACATGTAGCAGCAGTCGATTCTTCCCTCACCGCTCACATTTTTTATTCATTCTCTCTGTCTCTCTCTGTTCTCCCAAGGTATCAACTCTCTCTCTCTCTCTCTCCCCTCTCTCTCTCTCTCTCTCTCTCTCTCTCTCTCTCTCTCTCTCTCTCTCTCTCTCTCTCTCTCTCTCTCTCTCTCTCTCTCTCTCTCTCTCTCTCTCTCAAGCTTAAGCTCAAGCTCAAGCTCATTCCATAAATATTGTATATCATACCTGGCCATAAAGTGATATGTGTTTGTGTGTTTCCCAAGGTATCAACACGGGCCTCGCTCCCCTCTACCTGTCTGAAATCGCTCCCGTCTCCCTGCGAGGCATGTCGGGCACCATCAACCAGCTGGCAATCACCGTCGGAGCCCTCGTCTCGCAGGTTCTCGGCATGAAACTGGCCCTCGGAACTACAGACCTCTGGTCTGTCTGCCTCGGTAAACATTGAGGAATTATTGAAGATGAATTTTAGATCATTACGCCTAGTTTTTACTGGTGCAAAGTTAGTTTTGTTAGCAACATACTGGGGGTTGGGCGTAGCCCATTGATAAACTGATCACAACACATTAACAGTCTGTTATGGTAAACATTAGGAAAGAACTGGAGATATATGCAGGTCATTAGGCCTAGTTTTACTGGTGCAAAGCTAGGTTTGTTAGCAACATATTGGGGGTGGGGTGTACCCCATTGATAAACTGATCACAACACATTAGCAGTCTGTTAAATGACGTAGCCCATTAATAAACTGTTCACAACACATTGGAAGTGGGACGTAGCCCATTGATAAACTGTTCACAACACATTGGGGGTGGGACGTAGCCCATTGATAAACTGTTCACAACACATTGGGGGTGGGACGTAGCCCATTGATAAACTGTTCACAACACATTGGAAGTGGGACGTAGCCCATTGATAAACTGTTCACAACACATTGGAAGTGGGACGTAGCCCATTGATAAACTGCTCACAACACATTGGAAGTGGGACGTAGCCCATTGATAAACTGTTCACAACACATTGGGGGTGGGACGTAGCCCATTGATAAACTGTTCACAACACATTGGGGGTGGGACGTAGCCCATTGATAAACTGTTCACAACACATTGGAAGTGGGACGTAGCCCATTGATAAACTGTTCACAACACATTGGAAGTGGGACGTATCCCATTGATAAACTGCTCACAACACATTGGAAGTGGGACGTAGCCCATTGATAAACTGCTCACAACACATTGGAAGTGGGACGTAGCCCATTGATAAACTGCTCACAACACATTGGAAGTGGGACGTAGCCCATTGATAAACTGTTCACAACACATTGGAAGTGGGACGTAGCCCATTGATAAACTGTTCACAACACATTGGAAGTGGGACGTAGCCCATTGATAAACTGTTCACAACACATTGGGGGTGGGACGTAGCCCATTGATAAACTGTTCACAACACATTGGAAGTGGGACGTAGCCCATTGATAAACTGCTCACAACACATTGGAAGTGGGACGTAGCCCATTGATAAACTGTTCACAACACATTGGAAGTGGGACGTAGCCCATTGATAAACTGTTCACAACACATTGGGGGTGGGACGTAGCCCATTGATAAACTGCTCACAACACATTGGGGGTGGGACGTAGCCCATTGATAAACTGCTCACAACACATTGGAAGTGGGACGTAGCCCATTGATAAACTGCTCACAACACATTGGAAGTGGGACGTAGCCCATTGATAAACTGCTCACAACACATTGGAAGTGGGACGTAGCCCATTGATAAACTGTTCACAACACATTGGAAGTGGGACGTAGCCCATTGATAAACTGTTCACAACACATTGGAAGTGGGACGTAGCCCATTGATAAACTGTTCACAACACATTGGGGGTGGGACGTAGCCCATTGATAAACTGCTCACAACACATTGGAAGTGGGACGTAGCCCATTGATAAACTGCTCACAACACATTGGAAGTGGGACGTAGCCCATTGATAAACTGCTCACAACACATTGGAAGTGGGACGTAGCCCATTGATAAACTGTTCACAACACATTGGAAGTGGGACGTAGCCCATTGATAAACTGTTCACAACACATTGGGGGTGGGACGTAGCCCATTGATAAACTGCTCACAACACATTGGAAGTGGGACGTAGCCCATTGATAAACTGCTCACAACACATTGGAAGTGGGACGTAGCCCATTGATAAACTGTTCACAACACATTGGAAGTGGGACGTAGCCCATTGATAAACTGTTCACAACACATTGGGGGTGGGACGTAGCCCATTGATAAACTGTTCACAACACATTGGAAGTGGGACGTAGCCCATTGATAAACTGCTCACAACACATTGGAAGTGGGACGTAGCCCATTGATAAACTGTTCACAACACATTGGAAGTGGGACGTAGCTCATTGATAAACTGCTCACAACGCATTGGAAGTGGGACGTAGCCCATTGATAAACTGCTCACAACGCATTGGAAGTGGGACGTAGCCCATTGATAAACTGCTCACAACGCATTGGAAGTGGGACGTAGCCCTTTGATAAACTGCTTACAACGCATTGGAAGTGGGACGTAGCTCATTGATAAACTGCTCACAACACATTGGAAGTGGGACGTAGCCCATCGATAAACTGCTCACAACACATTGGAAGTGGGACGTAGCCCTTTGATAAACTGCTCACAATGCATTGGAAGTGGGACGTAGCTCATTGATAAACTGCTCACAACACATTGGAAGTGGGACGTAGCTCATTGATAAACTGCTCACAACACATTGGAAGTGGGACGTAGCTCATTGATAAACTGCTCACAACACATTGGAAGTGGGACGTAGCCCGTTATAGTTATATAGGAATGACATCTAATTGAATGATTGTATGTTTGTATGTCTGACTATAGTTATATAGGAATACAGAATGACATCTAATAGAATGGTTGTGTGTTTCTAGGTCTGACTATAGTTATATAGGAATACAGAATGACATCTAATATAATGATTGTGTGTTTCTATAGGTCTGACTATAGTTATATAGGAATACAGAATGACATCTAATAAAATGATTGTGTGTTTCTAGGTTTGACTATAGTTATATAGGAATACAGAATGACATCTAATAGAATGATTGTGTGTTTCTAGGTCTGACTATAGTTATATAGGAATACAGAATGACATCTAATAGAATGGTTGTGTGTTTCTAGGTCTGACTATAGTTATATAGGAATACAGAATGACATCTAATAAAATGGTTGTGTGTTTCTAGGTCTGACTATAGTTATATAGGAATACAGAATGACATCTAATAAAATGATTGTGTGTTTCTAGGTCTGACTATAGTTATATAGGAATACAGAATGACATCTAATAAAATGGTTGTGTGTTTCTAGGTCTGACTATAGTTATATAGGAATACAGAATGACATCTAATAAAATGGTTGTGTGTTTCTAGGTCTGACTATAGTTATATAGGAATACAGAATGACATCTAATAGAATGATTGTGTGTTTCTAGGTCTGACTATAATTCCGGTTATGTTCCAACTGCTGACATTGTCCTTTTGTCCTGAGAGTCCACGCTATCTGATGTTGTCGCGGGACAACAAACAAGGAGCAACAGATGGTAAGCAAATGTTTGGGCCAAAGTTGCTTGTTTTCACTGTTTTCAAGAAATGGCCATAGGTCATGGGAAGATAAGAAAAGTTAACATTGTTTATATCAGTATCAGTAATGTAGCTACCCAGTAGAGTACACATGTTAATCAAAAATGAATAGTCACTAGCCCTAGCAGAGCCGGTTTATCCTAGTAGCATATGTAGCATGTGCTACGGGCCCCACGCTTCAAGGGGCCCTGTGGTGATGTGTATATTTATTTTTCCCAGGTCATTTTTTTTCTCTCCCCGAGGGAGTTGCAAAATATTTTTCCTGGGAAGGGGAACCCACTGTCATTTGTGCTACAGGCCCCGCAGATCCTTAAACCGGCTTTGTACTAGTTAAAAGTTCAAAGTGGATAGCTGCATGTTAATCAGTGGTGGATTACACGGCTGTGGGGCCCACAGCATATTATACATGCTTCTCCACTCGATTTTGCCATAGCTGTAATATCCCTTGTAAAAAAAAAAAAAAAAGAGTTGATCCATGGAACCCATGAAAGCACAGAGCCTTTAGTCTTTGCTACACTGCTACATGTATGTTGTTAATCCGTCACTGATGTTAACCGGCCTCGGTGGCGCAGTGGTTAAGCCATCGGATTGCAGGCTGGTAGGTACAGGGTTCACAGCCCGGTACCGGCTCCACCCAAGAGCGAGTTCTTAAGGGCTCAGTGGGTAGGTGTAAGGCCACTACATCCTCTTCTCTCTCACTAACCAACTAACAACTAACCCACTGTCCTGGACAGACAGCCCAGATAGCTGAGGTGTGTGCCCATGAAAGTGTGCTTGAACCTTAATTGGATATAAGCATGAAAATAAGTTGAAATAAAAAATAAAAAATAAATAAAACCACATTCAAAATGGATCACCATCGTAATTGGATTGTGTGTCGTTTTATTTTCAGCATTAGTCTGGTTACGAAAAACTTCCGATGTCAGTGACGAATTGTTGGAAATGCAACTAGAAAAAGAGGAACAGCAACGAGCTACAAAGGTTTGGTTTTGTCTTTCATTGGGTTGCATTTGGCTTCTTTCCTTTTCTTTTCATCTTGTTTTGTTTGGTTTTTTTCTATTCGTTTCTTTTCTGTTCTTGGGCAGAACATACATGTAGCTCAATAGGATCAATCCCAATCTGTGGGTCCATTGGGCTATTTCTTGTTCAGTCTAAAATATTCACCACGACTGGTATGTCACAGGTTGTGGTATGTGCTATCCTGTTTGTGGGATGGTGCATATAAAAGATCCTTGCTACTAATGGAAAAATGTAGCGAGTTTTCTCTCTTAAGACTATATGTCAAAATTACCAAATGTTTGACATCCAATAGCCGATGATTAATAAATCAATGTGCTCTAGTGGTGTCATTAAACAAAACAAACTTTAACTTTAATAAATAGAGGATACTCCCCTCGTGTCAACACAAGTTGATAAAAGTATGAAATCCGAGGCTTGCCAAGGATTTTTATACTTTTATCAATGAGTGCTAATACGTTATGATATCGTTATTTCATTTGTGACAGTTGTAAACAATGTCAGTAATGTCACTATATTTGTGACAGTTGTAAACAATGTCAGTAATGTCACTATATTTGTGACAGTTGTAAACAATGTCAGTAATGTCACTATATTTGTGACAGTTGTAAACAATGTCAGTAATGTCACTATATTTGGCAGTGGTAGACTCGTTAACTAGCAGAACAACAGTGGCGTGACGTCACAAATGATAGGTTTAGCACTGAAACATACACAGTGATGTAACAAAATAATGTCTTGTGATTAAAATTTGACCAATCAAGATTATAAGAAGCGATATCTCCTAGGAGAATATTGCAGGAGATGTCTCAAATTATAGTGCCAGCGATATCTCTTACAAAAGGCTTTAATGGATGATAATTATATATATTTGTTGTTTACAGTTCTCCGTGATGGACCTGTTCAGACAGCGGGAGCTGCGAATACCGCTGCTGATCAGTCTGGTCCTACAGCTGTCTCAGCAGTTCTCTGGCATCAACGCAGTAAGTTCACACACACAGTGCTCTTCATGGGCCCTTTTTATAAATCGATCTTAGCGCCAAGAACACCTTAAATGCATAGGTAGCAGGGGTGCAGAAAGTTCTCTCCTGCTCGCCAAATGTGAGTAAAAATTCTTACGGACAATTTAACAAATGCAACTACCAGCCTGATGGTCTATCTGTCTTTTTGATTTCGTTTGCCACGTGATCACTTACCAAGTGCTATTAATAATGTCTTGTCAATATATCTATATATTTCATTTGAAGTGAAGACACTGTATATTATAATATTGTTAATAATATATTGTTCTATAGACTGGTGGACTAGTAGAAATTCTGGCAGCTAATATATTTTAGTTGGTTCTGGTTCGGTGGGCTAGTTAAATATTTTCCATTTCTGCACTCCTGGGTAGCTATAGGCACATAGCTATGCACTTAAGGTGATCTTAACGCTATGATCGGTCAATAAAACGGGGCTCATCTCCACAACCACAATAGCGGCCTGCAAAAAGCAAAAAGTGATAGTTTTTTGTAGTCTAGCAGGTGAAATACACAAATGTAGAAATTCACACCTTACCAGAATTGCATGTCACCCCACCAAACCAAAATTGCATGTCTCCCCACCAAAATTGCATGTCACCCCACCAAACCAAAATTGCTTGTCTCCCCACCAAAATTGCATGTCACCCCACCAAACCAAAATTGCATGTCAATTTTCAAGCGACAAATGCATGCGCAAGGATATTTCTAGTTGATAAAAAATTTATTAGTAACAACTGTTTAATGTTTTAAAATTGTGTAGCGATCTTTGTGACTTTGAAACTTGCATAGCGAAACACAATGCAGTACTAAACTAAATGTTCCCCACCATTATTCTGTCTGCTGTTTAACTCATGATTCTGATATATTTTAATTCCATATTGGTCTCAAATACATGTCAAAGGTCGTAATTTTTCATACACCATTCCAAACCCTTCCCACATCCCATGCTTTCCTATTTTCAGAAGGTCATATTTTTTCTTAGCAAGGATATTTCCTTTGGCCAGCTATTTAAGAAAAAATAACAGCAAGCCATACTTTATTTCCTATTTCGAGCCCTGCCAGACATCGAAATAAGTCGAGACTGGTTGTTGACATTACCAGGAGGTTATCACATGTCAAGAAAGTCGAGAACGGTCATTGAGGTTACCAGGGGGTTATCACATGTCAAGAAAGTCGAGACCGGTCATTCAAGTTACCAGGAGGTTAACACATTTCAAGAAAGTCGAGACTGGTCATTGAGGTTACCACGAGGTTATCACATGTCAAGAAAGTCGAGACTGATCATTGAGGTTACCACGAGGTTATCACGTGTCAAGAAAGTCGAGACTGATCATTGAGGTTACCATGAGGTTATCACATGTCAAGAAAGTCGAGACCGGTCATTGAGGTTACCAGGAGGTTATCACATGTCAAGAAAGTCAAGAATGTTATCAGGCTTTTATCACCTATGTTTCTAGACTCCGATAAACGGACCATTCCCCACCATTCTTTAAAGACTATGTCGTTTTTTATTCCCAAGTATCAATGTAAATAATTGTCATTTTTTATTATGATATACTTGATATTAATTTGAATAATTTGTTAATACATTTCAGCTGTTTTTGGTACATTTTAGCCGTTTTCGTACATTTCAACTGTTTTTTTTGTTTTTTGTATAGCTGTTTGGTACATTCCCAGCAATTTTTATACACCCTAGCTGTTTCTTGCATACCACCAGTTCTTTCTTGTATACACCACCAACTGTTTGTTGTATACACTGCCAGCTGTTTGTTGTATACACCACCAACGGCTTGTTGCATACACTGCCAGCTGTTTGTGTGTATACACCACCATCTGTTTCTCGTATACACCGTCAGCTTTTTGTTGTATACACTGCCAGCTTTTTGTTGTACACACTGCTAGCTTTTTGTTAAATACACCACCAGCTGTTTGTTATATACACCACCAGCTGTTTATTTGTATACACCACCAGCTGTTTGTTGTATATACCACCAGCTGTTTGTGTGTATACACCACCATCTGTTGTATACACCACCAGCTGTTTGTTTGTATACACCACCAGCTGTTTGTTCGTATACACCACCAGCTGTTTGTTGTATATACCACTAGCTGTTTGTGTGCATACCACCAGCTGTTTGTGTGTATACACCACCAGCTGTTATATACACCACCAGATGTCTGTCTGTGTACACCACCATCTGTTTGTTGTATACACCACCAGCTGTTTGTGTACACCACCAGCTGTCTGTTTGTATACACCACCGTTTGTTTGTATACACCACCAGTTGTTTGTATACACAACCAGCTGTTTGTTTGTATACACCACCAGCTGTTTGTTTGTATACACTACCAGCTGTGTGTTTGTATACACCACCAGCTGTTTGTTTGTATACACCACCAGCTGTTTGTTTGTATATACCACCATCTGTTTGTTTGTATACACCACCAGCTGTTTATTTGTATACACCGCCAGCTGTTTGTTTGTGTGTGTTTCAGGTGATCATGTATTCGACGAGTATCTTCATGAACGCAGGCCTCGACCACAGCGACGCGCAGTACGCAACGGTGGGGACGGGCGTGGTCAACATGCTGATGACGTTCGTGTCGGCGCTGCTGGTGGACCGCGCAGGGCGACGCACGCTGCACCTCATCGGCCTCGGTGGCATGTTCGTGTTCTCGCTCGTTCTCTCCGTCGCCATCGTATACCAGGTAGGACTGCATGCAGCACGTGTTAATATAGTCGGCACCAGCCTCGGCTGTTTTAAATGAGTTATTAAACATCCTCTACTGGTCCAACTGGAGGGTACTATTATTTACTAGGACTATAAGTGGTGGGGGGAGGGACAATAAGGACTGTAAGTTCTCGCTGGATGTGATGTAGCCCAGTGGTAAAGTGCATGTTTGATGCGCGGTAGGTTTGGGATCGATCCTTGTCGGTGGCCCCATTGGAATATTTCTCGCTCCAGCCAGTGCTCCACAACTGGTGTAACAAAGGGCATGGTATGTACTATCCTGTCTGTTGGATGGTGCATGTAAAAGATCCCTTGCTACTAATGCAAAACTCTCTAAGACTGTATGTCAAAATTACCAATGTTTGACATCCAATAGCTGATGATTAATAAATCAATGTGCTCTAGTCGTTAAACAAAAGAAACTTAACATCTCTCTCTCCGTCTGCCCCTCGTATAGTTTTCCAGATGTTTTTTTCACAATGCCTCAAGGTATTGAGCTGAAATGTTGTGCATACTTTTGTCATGTACTGTTACAGATGAAGGTTAACTCGTTTGGCAATATACTCATTTTTCACAGAGTTATAGCCATTGAATTGGAGGTACAAAACAAATTGGGCCACGAAAGGGACACGTATTGCTTTAATTTTAATAATTTACATTTTAAAATAAAAAAACCACCAAACATTTATTTATAAAAGCCAGGCAGGCACATTATATACACCATACCAGCTCTCATTTTAAGTGCGGAGGTTTTTGTGTTTGTTTTTTTAATAATTGGCATTAATGTTTAAATATATTTTTAAAAATGAAATAATAATAATGTTTTTAAACATTTAATTAATATATATTGTTTTAATTTTGAAAAAAGAAAAAGAAGGGTGCTGATAATATTTTGGTTGCAGTAGCCCTGAAGCAATGGACAATAGTAGACATTGTATGTATGCCTATGTAACCGTAAGTTGTCTCCCTTCTTGCTTACAGCATGAGTACCAGTGGTTATCATACATATGTATCGTCGCGGTGCTTTGCTATATCATCTCGTTTGCTACCGGCCCAGGTATGTATATATAATAGGTAGAATACTATACAAATTTTCACTGGATATCATTTTTTACAAAACGACTGAACTTCCCATGTTAGAGTTTATGATTGTCAACATTACGGCAACCAACTCAACCAAGGAAATGTTTTATTTAATGATGCACTCAACACATTTTATTTACAGTTATATGGCGTTGGACATATGGTTAAGGACCACACATATATTGAGATAGGAAACCCGCTGTCGCCACTTCAGGGGCTACTCTTTTCGATTAGCAGCAAGGGATCTTTTATATGCACCATCCCACAGACAGGATAGTACATACCATGGCCTTTGTTACACCAGTTGTGGAACACTGGCTAGAACGAGAAATAGCCTAATGGGTCAACTCAACCAGTGCCCCACACTGGTATATCAAAGCAGGGCTCGAACTTAAGAATTTATCTCCCATGGCTATTTAAAAACAAAATTGCCGTGGGTGAAACGGCCCACTGACGGCAATTTAAAGCCTGCACATGGCAATTTGGAAGAAAAAAAAGAGTTATTTTGCTGTATGTAGAGATATTTTAAATGTACTAATGTTATATACTGGCAGCTAATGTACTCCAGGTGTAAACATTTTGCAATTTTGTGCAGTCATTGATGCTCCTGACCTACCACAATTTGTATCTCAATGACGACAATTTCCGTCGGTGCAGTCGTTAAGTTCGAGCTCTGTGTAAAAGTGTATAAAAGATCCCTTGCTGCTAATGAAAAATGAGTGGCACAAAGACTGCTAACATGTTCACCTCAACTAACGTGCCCAATTAAGTCTGTCTTCCTACCGACCTCGGTGGTGTCGTGGTTATGCCATCGGACTTTAGGCTGGTAGGTACTGTGCTAGTGGGTTCATATCCCACGTGAGGCAATGGGGGATTTTTCATGCCAGTATCGGCTTCAACCCAGAGTGAGTGCACCGCTAGGCTCAATGGGTAGGTATAAGGCCACATACACCTAGGCTTCACCCACGGGTGCGATTGTGGGTGTGTCTCCCGAGTGAAAGAAAGAAAGAAATGTTTTATTTAACGACGCACTCAACACATTGTATTTACGGTTATATGGCGTCAGACATATGGTTAAGGACCACACAGATTTTGAGAGGAAACCCGCTGTCGCCATTACATGGGCTACTCTTCCGATTGGCAGCAAGGGATCTTTTATTTGCGCTTCCCACATGCAGGATAGCACAAACCATGGCCTTTGTTGAACCAGTTATGGATCACTGGTCGGTGCAAGTGGTTTACACCTACCCATTGAGCCTTGCGGAGCACTCACTCAGGGTTTGGAGTCGGTATCTGGATTAAAAATCCCATGCCTTGACTGGGATCCGAACCCAGTACCTACCAGCCTGTAGACCGATGGCCTGCCACGACGCCACCGAGGCCGGTTGTCTCCCGAGTGATTACTCGGCATGCACTGCAGGTTCCATGTTTGTAATGTCCAAAAAAAAAGAATGTCTTTGTCTCTGTGTTAAATGTTTATGGCGTTTTAAAAAAAAAAAAAAAAAAAAAAAATCTTTCTGTTCCTCTACAGACTGGGAGCAAGATGTAGCCCAGTGGTGAAAGCGCTCGCTCGATATGCGGTCGGTCTGGGATCGATCCCCATTGGTGGGCCCATTGGGCTATTTCTCATTCCAGCCAGTGCTCCACAACTGGCATATCAAAGGCCGTGGTATGTACTACCCTGTCTGTGGGATGGTGCATATAAAAGAACCCTTGCTGCTAATCGAAAAGAGTAGCCCATGAAGTGGCCACAGCGGGTTTCCTCTCTCAATATCTGTGTTGTCCTTAACCATATGTCTGACACCATATAACCATAAATAAAACGTGTTGAGTGCGTCGTTAAATAAAACATTTCCTTCCTTACAGAATAGTAAATTAAAGTGGCAGAGCCTAACTAGTTTCCACCCATAAAAATGGACACAAAGTTTGCTTAGTTTACAGGCCTCTTAACAGATTGAATAAGGAAGAAAATGTTACATTTAATGACACACTCAACACATTTTAATTAAGGTTTTATGGCATCAGACATATGGTTAACCAACGGGAATCGATCCCTTGTGTTTACAGTGTGTATGGTACTTGTTATGCATTAAATACGGTATTGCTAAATACATGACGTCAGTGTAAAACACGTCATCAGAGACGCACAGACATGAGGCAAGGCTAATAAATATCTACAACTGACAGTATCTTGTTTCCAGTGTGTTCATAACATGAATACAGATGAACATTATAAGGACCATTAAATAGGGCCTCGAGTGTTAAGTGTGATGTGACTGTTGTTTGATATTTCAGGAGCCATCCCGTGGTTCTACGTGGCTGAGCTGTTCGCGCAGGGCCCCCGGTCCGCCGCTGTCAGCATCGCTGTGTTGGTCAACTGGTCGGCCAACTTTGTAGTCAGTCTCGTCTTTCCCATAGTGCAGGTAATTAAACGTGTTATTTAAACATCTTTTTTTAAATTATTCTTTTTTATCGTGCAGGTTATTAAAGGTGTTATTATTGTTTTTTTGTTTTTTATTATTATTATCCCACTGTGCCCTTTCCTTTCTCTCCTTTGAATTCCATCTCATTTCTTCCCTATCTGGCAGCAACTCCTATCTTTCAACTTCTTTCGTTGTCCACCTCCACATCCCAGTCCTTGTCTCTCCAACCGCGGCAGGTGGTTTCGTTTTCTTAAATTGTGGCTATCCATGCCACACACCTGTCATTTCCAATAAGCTTCATCTGTGGGCTTATAGTCTGACCACATCGGAGAATGTTCAGTCGTTACTTCTGGCATTGTTAAGAGGCACTTGTAACCCACTTACTATACTCCCCTACTACCGGTGGTCGTTTGTTAGTGCTGTGGGTCAGACCAGCTTTATTTTCGGCAGAGGACGAGGATACATCCATGGAGAAAGTTGAGACAGGTAGCCGATGGTGCGGACAGCTCAAAAGACAGGTGTTATTTTTAGGTCTCTGAAAATTACGAGAACAGGCATCGAAATAAGCAATATGTGTCTGGTAACCCATGTATAGGTTACCACAAAATACAGATCAGGGCCCCGTTCCACGAAGCGATCTTAGCCCTAAGATCAACCTAAGTGCATAGGGTAGCTATGCGCCTAAGGTAATCTTAGGGCTAAAATCGCTTCGTAGAACGGGGCCCAGGGCCTTGTTCCACAAAGCGATCTTAGCCCTAAGATCAACCTAAGTGCATAGGGTAGCTATGCGCCTAAGGTAATCTTAGGGCTAAAATCGCTTCGTAGAACGGGGCCCAGGGCCTTGTTCCACAAAGTGATCTTAGCCCTAAGATCAACCTAAGTGCATAGGGTAGCTATGCGCCTAAGGTAATCTTAGGGCTAAAATCGCTTCGTAGAACGGGGCCCAGGGCCTTGTTCCACAAAGTGATCTTAGCCCTAAGATCAACCTAAGTGCATAGGGTAGCTATGCGCCTAAGGTAATCTTAGGGCTAAAATCGCTTCGTAGAACGGGGCCCAGGGCCTTGTTCCACAAAGTGATCTTAGCCCTAAGATCAACCTAAGTGCATAGGGTAGCTATGCGCCTAAGGTAATCTTAGGGCTAAAATCGCTTCGTAGAATGGGGCCCAGGGCCTTGTTCCACAAAGTGATCTTAGCATGAGCAGGGCAATATCTGGCACTCACCAAATTCGCCAATTGCTAATTTCAAAAACAATTGCCGAATTTTATTTTAATTTGGCGAAATAATTTCATGTAATAATTGATATTCTATTACAAAATAATAGGGTTTCTGCAATTTTTTAAGTTTAATTGATAATTTGGCGAAATTTTCTACTGACCCAAAGCTAGTCCTGCATGAGGGTAATACATGAGTCTTTATGAATAGGCTAACAAGGACTGAGTCAAAACGTTGCAAACATAATCAGGAGGAGATGATTGGTAAGCGATTACACACAGCTAAGACTGGGGAAACCACGTACATCATGTTATGATGTCGCTTCCCAAAATGACGTCATTCATTGGTCACACAAAATTGTTATGATGTATATGTGTGTTGTACGGTACTGGTTATATTTCCTTGTATATATTGAACTATGTGGATAATAAATTTAATTAACCGGCCTCTGTGGTGTTGTGGTTAGGCCATCAGACATAAGACTGGTAGGTACAGGGTTCGCAGCCCGGTACCGGCTCCCACCCCAAATCGAGGTTTAATGACTCAGTGGGTAGGTGTATGACCACTACACTGTCTTCTCTCTCACTAACTACGAAGCACTAACCACTAACCCACTGTCCTGGACAGACAGCCCAGATAGCTGAGGTGTGTGCCCAGGACAGTGTGCTTAAACCTTAGTTGGATATAAGCAAGAAAATAATTTAGGAAAAAACCCCAAAACATTATTGTCCACATGGTTCAACATAACCGAGTTCATAAAGATCATACGAAGCACACATGTAATAATGTATAATGACATAATTTTGGGAATCGACGTCATAACATGACATTGCTTCCCCAATCCTAGCTCAGACTGTGCAGGTAAAATATGAAGTCATTATGTCATCTCCTTCTAGGTGTGGTTAAGACATTTTAAGATGGTCCTTATTATTCATTAAATTTTTTTAATTATAATACATGTAATATGGATGATAAAGAAATTATTATATTCACGTGTGAGTTGTACTAATTTTATGAAACTCATGTCAGGATTCATGTATTATCCCTGCTCTCACTCGGGCAATACAAAACTCCTGACGCTCATTTTGTAAAATCAGTACGACACACAAGCTCGTCTAATAATCTATTGAAATCATTCTGTTTTCATTCAGAAAGCCACAGCTTACTACTACTTCATTCCGTCTGTGTTTTCAGAAAGCCACAGCTTACTACTACTTCATTCTGTTTGTGTTTTCAGAAAGCCATAGCCGACTACTACTTCATTCCGTTTGTGTCTTCAGAAAGCCATAGCCGACTAATCCTTCATTCTGTTTGTTTTCAGAAAGCCATAGCCGACTATTCCTTCATTCCGTTTGTTTTCAGAAAGCCATAGCCGACTATTCCTTCATTCTGTTTGTGTTTTCAGAAAGCCATAGCCGACTATTACTTCATTCCGTTTGTGTTTTCAGAAAGCCATAGCCGACTATTCCTTCATTCCGTTTGTGTTTTCAGAAAGCCATAGCCGACTATTCCTTCATTCCGTTTGTTTTCAGAAAGCCATAGCCGACTAATCCTTCATTCTGTTTGTTTTCAGAAAGCCATAGCCGACTATTACTTCATTCTGTTTGTGTTTTCAGAAAGCCATAGCCGACTATTCCTTCATTCCGTTTGTTTTCAGAAAGCCATAGCCGACTATTCCTTCATTCTGTTTGTGTTTTCAGAAAGCCATAGCCGACTATTACTTCATTCCGTTTGTGTTTTCAGAAAGCCATAGCCGACTATTCCTTCATTCCGTTTGTGTTTTCAGAAAACCATAGCTGACTACTTCATTCTGTTTGTGTTTTCAGAAAGCCATAGCAGACTACTCCTTCATTCCATTTGTCATCCTACTGGCTATCTTCTGGCTGTTCACCTTCTTCAAGGTTCCCGAAACCAAGGGCCGCACGTTTGACGAGATCAGCAAAGCATTCCTGTCGTCCCCCCAGGATGTGAAGACTGATGACGCCAAGGTGCTTCTTGCTCAAGATACCACGATACAGGATGCGGCGAAATCAGTGGACACACCCAGTGCACTGGACACGCCCAGCGATCCAGATGTTGTAGTAAACGACCCATCCAATGCACCAGAGTATTAATTGTCATAGAATAAGCCCGATTCCTTGTTAGTCTCCCACCAGTCCAACCAGAGGGAACTATAGGTTTCATCTCCGTCCTTCTGTCTGTCTGTCTATCTGTCTGTCCCACATATAGTTTTCACATTTTTTAATTTTTTTTTACAGGGCCTCAAAAAACCGAGTTGAAATTTTGTGTATAGCTTTATGATGTACTATTTACAGATCAAGTTCGACTTTCATGGCAATTTACCCATTTTTTAGAGTTTTTTGGCCCTCGAACTTAGGAGATACAAACATTTGTTTTCCATACTTTTTCTCTCTCAGTGTTTCAATGTATTGAGCTGAAATTTGGTGTATAGTTTCATCATGTACATTACTGTTACAGAGCAAGTTTGACTTTCACGGCAATTTACCCATTTTTCACAAAGTTATGGCTCTTGAACTTGGGAGATACGAAAAACAATCTGTGCCAGGTAGGGGACAGGTATTATTTCAGCAGTACTCTCAGAATGCTTAGTCAATCTGGGCATCTATTGTTAACAGAAATTTTCAAAATTCCAAGGACAAACAATTAAAATTATATGATAGTGAAACCGGACATTGAACAAACCGGAATCCTGATAAAACAACAAAGGCCAAGTTTCATGGTCCCGGATTTTAAAAATTCTATAACTGACCCACTACACCGAATCCCATCCATATTGGATAAATATTAGGTGATCCGGTTTAGACAGGGTTCACTGTAATTGAAAACATAATGTTGATATTTGATTTAAAACAACCAAAGATAGCCATATAAGTACATGTACATGTAATCAAAGTGTAAAGTTTATTTTTTATTTGTGCAATAATAGTTAAAAGGAAAATATCAGACTAACCCAGAGTTAATTTAAGAATGCTTTGAACAACCAGGACCCTGTACATTATAGCCCGCAACCATATATTACATAATTTTATATATACATACAGTGAAACCCCCCGAAACCGGACACCCTCTGAAGCAAGTAAAATGTCCGGTTTTAAGAGGTATCCAGTTTGAGAGAGGTTCTCTTTTGTACTGATATTTAAAAAGGGACTGAAAAACATTTTGTTTTGAGAGAATTCCAGTTTGAGAGGTTTCATCAAGTGTGTGTGTGTGTGTGTGTGTGTGTGTGTGTGTGTGTGTGTGTGTGTGTGTGTGTGTGTATATATATATATATAATGCACACATATGGATTCTGGATAAATCAAATATACTGTGAATTAATCTCACAGCATTGTATCACATAATAGGATTACATAATAGGATTAATTGGGTGTGAGAACAGATGGTGGGCTTCCTCTGAAGGCTACGTGTCGGAATGATAAAATGTTTGATGTCCAGTAGCCAGAAGTGATAAAACTTTAATATTAATTTTATCTACTGACATATAGGCATTTACTAGACTTGTCTTGTGTGTTAAATCTCAAGTTGTAAATGTATTTAATGGATTTGATCTCACAACAATGAATACTCAGGAACTCTATTAAACTGCCTTGCATTGATCTCAGTAAATCAAATTATTCTGATCCATTATTTAATATTTACAATTACATTGGCAGATTGCTTTGCTGGGTTGTGAAGAAAAAAAAATTGCATTTAAATGCTAGCTTTACTCTGGTGTTTTTCATACACCCCAAAAATTAACTTCATACATGGTAAAAGCAAATGAAATAGGGCAAAATTAAAATTAATTGATTAAAATGGGGAAACTTTGGAAACACCAGCTTTTGTTATGGGCTGAATTTACAAAGGCTGCTTTTGTCTTACGGTACATGCGTGTAACTGCTACATATCACTTACAATGTTTAAACACCTGTATGTTGAAGAAAAATGGGCTTTGTATATTTGGTCCGTTGTTGTTTTGAACTTTTCAAGTTGTGATAAAAAAAGATAACATTTTACAAAGGTATGGGTAATTGGTATGGACTTGCATGTAACAGGATCCCAGTGTTTTATACAGTGGACCTGTTCATGCTTCTACCGGGATATTAAAATGATATTAAGATTCTGTATTTTTGTATTTAAGTCCTTACAATGTCATTATTACAATATATATTATTGTATTTGTTATAACCATATATACACCAATTTGTATTTAAAGGTAAATTTTAAATGACTTACATTGTTTAATCTATGATGCTTCACTTCAGTCCCACTCCAGCTAGTTGATGGATATTTATTATAAAATGACCACGCTCAAGTATCAATCTCCACAATATGTTTAAATGTGCATTCTTAAAGGTTTTTTTGTAGTTTTTTTTATCCTGCTGCCCCCTTTCCTTTCTCTCCTTTGACTTTCATCACATTTCTTGCCGATCTAGCAACTCCTATCTTTCAACTTCTTTTGTTGTCCACTTCCCAGTCCTTGTCTCTCCAGTCACAACAGCCGTGACTAAATTACGTCATTTTCCATCAGTCTTAGCTGTGGGCTTAGTCTGACCACTTCAGAGAGTGTTCAGTAGTTACTTCTGGTATAGTTTAGAGGCACATGTAACCACCTAATATACTCCCAAACTACCAGCGGTCGTTAGTTAGTGCCGTGGGTCAGACCAGCTTTATAAGTGGCAGAGGAAGAAGATGCCAGGTGGGTGCAGGCAAGTTGCATGCTTTAAAGTTACAAATGCTATATTTTACTATTTTTATATTGAATTTTATACATGATAAATAGTTCCATTGCATCAAATTGAGAATATCAAAATTGTAGTGTGCTGTGACTTAGCATCAACAGTGGTTTTGGTGTATATTAACGGCCGTGGTATGTGCTGTCCTGTCTGTGGGATGGTGCATATAAAAGATCCCTTGCTACTAATGGAAAAGTGTAGCGGGTTTTCTTTCTGAGACTATGTCGGAATTACAAAAAGTTTGACATCCAATAGCCGACGAATAATAAATCAGTGTGCTCTAGTGGTGTCGTTAAACAAAACAGGCTTTACTTTAGCTAAGACTAACAACCCCCACTCTTTAAAATTATGAATAAAGAATGAGTTTTATTGTATGAATGAATGAGACGTTTTTAAAAATGTTATACAACTCTTCATAAGCACCCACTCCCTTCCCTATAACATTTTGTGAACTCTCGTTACCCCCCCCCCCCCCCTCCCAAAAAATTTCTCCCTGAATGCAAACCTTTAGGTACTTTTGGTGACAAATGAAAGATGACTAATAAAGATCTATCAGGTCTCCACATACCACATGGGTCCATCTCAGGAAGTTTTCTTTCAAATATGCATATAAATTATGGTATTTAACTATTTATGCATGTCAGTAGTAATGTTTATTATTTCTATGTAAAAGATGCACCCAATACCCACAAATGTAAATAAAAAGGTTGAATATATACTGGATTTTGTGTTGGCACTCGATGAAGAAACCGACCTTGGTGGTATCGTGGCAGGCCATCGGTCTACAGGTTGGTAGGTACTGGGTTCGGATCCCAGTCGAGGCATGGGTTTTTTAATTCAGATACCGACTCCAAACCCTGAGTGAGTGCTCCGCAAGGCTCAATGGGTAGGTGTAAACCACTTGCACCGACCAGTGATCCATAACTGGTTCAATAAAGGCCATGGTTTGTGCTATCCTGCCTGTGGGAAGCACAAATAAAAGATCCCTTGCTGCTAATCGGAAGAGTAGCCCATGTAGTGGCGACAGCGGGTTTCCTCTCAAAATCTGTGTGGTCCTTAACCATATGTCTGACGCCATATAACCGTAAATAAAATGTGTTGAGTGCGTCGTTAAATAAAACATTCCTTTCCTTTCGATGAAGAAAAACACCCAATAGCTGATTTAAAAAAAAAAAAAATTGGTGTGAAGAATGTTCATGCGAGTCTTGTACATCACACAACACTATATATGTAGGGCAGGATTTAGCTGTCGGTTGAGTGTTCGCTCAAGGTGCTTGCGTCATAAGATCGAACCACCTCGGTGGATCGATTTAGCTGATTGGATTTTTTCTTGTTCCAACCAGTGCACCACAATTGGACAAAGGCTGTGGTTATGCGCTTTCCTGTCTGTGGGAAAGTGCATATAAAAGATCCCTTTCTGCATTAGAAAAATGTAGTGGATTTCCTCTGATGACTACGAGTCGGAATTGTCAAATGTTTGACATCCAATAGCCGATGATTAATTAATCAATGTGCTCTAGTGGTGTCATTAAACAAAACAAACTTTACCAAGATCTATGCAAGATAGTTAATGAGATTGTCATGAATCTGCTGCCAATTTGAGACACATTTCACAAATCATCATGAGCCGAATTTACGAAGCCTGTTTTAGACTTACACTCATGTAACTACATGCATTTACTATGCTTAATTAAGGATTGTCTGTTGTTTCTTTTACGTTCATCGGGTAAGAACCCCAAAAAACAACCGCAAACTGTGTGAATCGGCGAAGCCGTTCTCACATAAGTTTGCGGATGATTTTTTTTGTTCATACCCAGATGAATGTAAAAGAAATAACAGACAATACTTATAATTAAATTTGAACGATACATGCTAATAATAACACTAAAACGTCATACTTTATTTTGAATTATTTTTTTATCCATAAACAATAACTCTCATTAAGACAACTTGCCCATATAAAATGACGTCATCACATATGACGTTCCCTGGTGACGTAATTTTTATGTTCATCGAAAAATGAACAAACTCCTGTTGCTATGTCTGGACCAATGGGATGACGTTACCTTGTAATGAATGTAACAGAAATTTAATTATACACCTGTGTTTAAGAAAAACAAGCTTCGTAAACTTGGCCCCGTAAGTTTATGTCTGTGACTACCAGTTTTACTGACCATACATTTACATGTGTTTGGCATTTACTTCACTAAAACATTTTTTACGTCATTATAGAAGATTGAGCATTTTGAGGACAAAAGAAAATGAAACCTGTACACTTCAAACTATACTTGATGTACTGTTATAAGTAATAGGTATTGTAGTTTTGATCATATTTACATTTTTGTGAAAAACTACAGGGCTTCTAGATTATGGTAGCCACACTCCCATGGCTAGTGATATTCAACGTTGGGCTAGTAAATAACTACTATTGCCATGCCCGACGGCTAGTGAAAAACATTTGTCAAATGTTGCAGTTAAGTCTATTTTGTAAATATGAATATCCTTCCCCACACCCAATGTTAAGTGTGTTTAAGCTCTATCTCCCTCTTTAGGTGACATACATGTATCTGATTATTACTATTATTTAGTAAAATTGTAGTACCGTAACTTAAAGTAAAAGTAGGGCTAGTAAATTTTCAAAATGCCTGATCCCATGGCTAATGGATTTTCTAAAACTTCTAGAAGCCCTGAACTAGGCTTACAGTGTCTTGTGAAATTGGGCTCAGATATTTCCGACTAACATGGTCTTCTCAATGAGAATTACACATTAAATACATTTTATATCGGTCGCTGTATATCCAATGTGTTTCTGGACTTTCAATTTTTTTTAGTAGCTAAAACTTCCAAATACAAATTTTTTCATAAGTGCAGAATTACTGGGACGTAAAATCCAGCTTCAACCAGAACACGTTAGGATGACCAGAAACACATAAGTCCTTGTAGACACAAAAAAGGAAGGAAATGTTTTAAATGATGCACTCAACACATTTTACTTACGGTGATATGGCGTCAGACATATGGTTAAGGACCACAGATATTGAGAGAGGAAACCCACTGTTGGTACTTCATGGGCTACTATTTTCGATTAGCAGCAAGGGATATTTTATATGCACCATCCCATAGACAGGGTAGTACATATCATGGCCTTTGATATACCAGTCGTGGTGCCCTGGCTGGAATGAGATATAGCCCAATAGGCCCACCGACGAGGATCGATCCCAGAATGACCGCATATCGAGCGAGCCCTTTACGACTGGGCCACGTCCTGCCCCATGCAGATCTAGACTATTAGTTAGAAACATGTGGCAGTGACAACACGGGACGGTCTTTTAAAGCTTCCCTAATATTATTTCAGGGCCTAATTTTACCTAAAATCTTAAGTCTAAATTGGCACAATGTAAATCTACGACTAGACCACAGTTGCTATTATTAATAACAGTACAACTAATATTGTTTTAAGTACTCTTATTTCATTTTCTTTTATCCTCAAAATGCTTCAGCTTCCTTAATGATATCATTTTGTACAGGAAATGCATCTCGGACACATGTAAACGTATGGCCGTATATACATGTAACTGCTATATGTAAACTTACAATGTTTTGTGAAATCAACTCGAGGATTTCAATATTTGGAAATTAAAAACACAAACTTTAAATTGTTGATTTCTTTAATTTATATTCATGCTTCATGTCATTAAAAATTCAAACATTGTCCAGAGAGCACGACTCGGCCTTCTGCCTAGAACATACTTGACAATTGGTGAATAATGCAAGAAAAATGCTCTGTTGATGCAGGCGCTATATTTCACTATTTTTATACCAGGGGCAGACTCATAAAATATTTTAGAGAGAGGACCAAGGCTAAATGGACTAACCTCTGAAAGGATCACCCCAATAACTTGATTATTTTATAAATAAAAATTGTTTTATAATTATTTATTTTTTAAGAGAGAGCACTTTAATTTTTAGGGGGACTTGTCACCCCACTGAATCCTAACCCGTCACCTCCCAGCCATAAGCCAAATGCATAGACATATGGCATGTGTCAGTCCTGTAGGGGCGATGCTTCGTTTAAAAAGCTATGCCCCCCCTGCCCCCTCCATCCCACACTGGAACAAATCTGGTTTTAGCCAATTTTGAGACGTGGAGTATTTCCTTGAAAATGGTTAATCTAAAGAAAGATGTATTAGCCAAATTGGTAACTGGCTAATCTGGCAATACACGGGGTCAGACCTGCCACTCATGTAAAATCTCAAGAATTTCACAAAACTGGAGAGGCAGCTTCCCCATCCCTTCATCATACTTTTGCAACCAAAACTGAGTATTCAATCTTAAAAAAACCAGGGCTTGTTAAAAATGAACATACAACAATAAATAATTTGCACAATAATTTTCATCCAAAAACAAATTTACCTATTGGTAACTAAAACACATGCCACTTCTTACACATGTAACATATATTTTCATACTGAATATTGAACACCGATGAGCCCTGATTTCACCCACTCAAAACTGTGTATTAAAAACAATAGTAAAATAAATAAAAAAGCATGCATGGTTTGTTCCATATTTTAAATAGTAGCTACGTTTGTACATAGTGAAAATGGGTTTTTGTTGATTGTTCTTTATTAAATACATGTAGTAATTTCATTTTAAAACAGTACTTCTACAACATATTTTTACACATCAATTGTAACAAACTGTGTATCGAGATATGCAAAAATGTTTATTACAAAGTTCCACAACTGCAAATTTGAGGCTTAATCAACAGTTAACTCTTGAACTATACTCCGATAAACTTGGTTTACTATGAATCCATGATCATCTGCAATCAGTACAAATTGTAAACTGATGGAGAGTGTGTTCTGTAATGTGATTGTTTTTCCGGGATCAAATGAAAATAACACCTGGAAAGCTAATGGTGTCATTTTCTACATTAGCAATTGGAACAGGCCAAGTTGACGGTTCCAGGGTCTACAGTTTGATTGTATCCAGGTATTTTTTCAAGAAATATTGGTACAAAATATAGTTAGTTCCATAAAAAAACGATTAATTTTTAATGGACATAACCATATGCAGTTTTTAGATTTGCGGGCGTTATTGTCTATTTGATGCCCACAAATGTTTAATTTTTAATCTCAGGCCAACACCTTCGGTCAAAAATGACATTTACGGGATCAAATAGACAAAAACACCCGCAAATCTAAAGACTCCTTATGGTTATCTCCTAATTAGACAATACACTATTGGTGATGATGTAGCAACTTAAATAGCTGTCATTGTTCTTGTCAGGCACTGTCCACTGTCAAAATTGGGATACGAGGGAGGTAAAAATTGTGTTAATCTGTGATCATTATGAATATGTGTTTCTCGCTTGTTCCCAACATAGTTTTCCATAAAATCAGACACAATTTCACATGCAAAATCTTCAGTGAAAAAACTTTTTTTTTTTTTTTCCAAAACTGAATTATTTCTTTGAATTGAAAAGTTCAGTCGAGTCTTATACAGAATCTGTATCATGATTGAAACAACAAGAAATCACCCAAAGTCTGATGAATTTGTCATTCTTGTAAACCACGTGTGTTCTATAGTCCCATCTCCATGAATTTATTCAGTATCTTTACTTAACACCAATACATTTTACAGGGAACAATACTTCACAAGAGCAGTCATTTCATTCCCATGTCAGTTACACAAATATAAATTTGTGTGAACTGCCAATTGGTTACATGGTAAATTGTTGCATTAAAAAAAACTTGAGGATCACCAAAACATAATTCATGCATTTCAAAAATGTGCATCATTCTGTTTCCATGTCAGTTGCACAATTTCAAATTTATGCAAACTGCCAAATCATTATATTCTAAAATTAAGTCGCAAACTTAAGGAAAAATACATGTTTTATTTAACGATGCACTCAACACATTATATTTACGGTTATAGGGCGTCAGACATAAACTTAAGGATTGATCACTAAAAGTTAATTGGCGAGTTCCAAAACGCATGTATAGTTGCACACCAGTAGTCGAGCTGCAACTCGACAGTACGTAAATATAATTCACGTAAAAATCGCACAAACTTCCGATTACTTACAGGGACATTCCCGAGTTTGCTCCATTGTAAGATGTTTCCAACTAATAAAATATTTCTACTATTAAACTTGCATATTAAATATATTTTCTTGTTTAGAATATCAGTGTCTGTATATTCAATGTGTTTCTGGTCGTCTTAATATTTGTAAGAAACCCAAACTGGATTTTGTCTTCAGGAAAAAAAATATTTTAGGACATAAAATGAAATTTAAACTAATACAAATATTAGAAGGATCAGAAACATGTTTAATATACAGCCACTAATATTTTATGCAGACATATATATTTGATATGTAATTACAATCGTTAAAAAGTCTGTTAGTAGATAACATCTTAAAAAATGCAGCAAACTCAGAAATGTCCCTTTTAGATTTTGAAATACTGTCCCCTGAATTATCTTCCACTGTCTGTCTGTCTGTCTGTCTGTCAAGTCTAGCTGTTGTTATTAAAACATTTTTTATCAAGTTCCCGAAGCTGGTATTTCCCGATAGCACTAAAAAAGATTTACCTTCTGATCCAAAGAGATGTCTTCACAGAAATTCCGAGAATATGCAAAATATTGACAAGAAGTCAAGAACATTTCTTTGATTTAGACAGTTTTCCTCGCAGAAAAAACACACATACACATATGCTACAAATGTGTACATGACATACAATGTACACGGTTTCCCTTAATAAAACATTAACATGTGCCTTATCTACAGTCGCGCCATTAAATATGAAGACCATCAACACCGTTATGATTTATATACAGAAGTCGGATGTCAAGTTCAGGAGGACGTTACTGCACTGTATGACAAAACACCAATATGGTATTATGAGTAGACTTATATACATTGTCCAGCCTGTAAACTTGGAGAAACATTGTTCAGAGTCTAGTCGGCAGATTCCTCTTCAGCTGTGGATCCCAGGGATAGCAGTGTTCGACAAATGTTTGAGAAAGCCACTAGCCCTCACAGAAGCTTTGGCTCATGCCCTATGTATTATAGTAATACAGTTGATAATTTCCACTAGCCCAGACCAAACATTCACTAGCCAGGACCAAGGGCTAGTGGATTTGTCGAACCTCGGTCAGATAGGTGCTGAAGGTGCTCCTGCCCTTAGTGAACTTTGAAATGACTAAAGAATCTGGTATTTAATAAATAAATAAATATAATAAGGTATTTTTAAAACAAAAATTAAACTGATGATATATGGTGTGCTGGGAATTTTGTGGTATGATTTGAAACTGCCATAGATACGTTGTGTACTTTTGGAATAATCTAGATGTTGTTTTTCATAATGCAGCCCATCCGTAGAAAAGCCTTGCATCTACCCTGCTCTCCACAAAGTACAGTGAAACCTATCAAAACCGGAATTCCCCCCAAACCTGACATTTTTCACGGTCCTTTTTTAAAAATCAGTATCGCAATTAACCTTTCTAAACCAGATACCTCTAAAACTGGACATTTTACTTAGTCCCACTGGTGTCCGGTTTAGAGGGGGTTTCAAAGAGCACCAGTCTATATCTGTGTAGTGGTCTCGGAGAAGTGTAGCTGTATTCTTGCATAAAGCCAATAACTATCTGCAAGTGTCTATGAAGTGCAGCTGTATCCTTGCATAAAACCAATGACTATCTGCAAGTGTCTATGAAGTGTAGCTGCTATTTTTACAGAGCTGAAACAACTCTCTGTGATGTCAAGATGTTATCCTTTGAGAACAGCAACATGACCTATATGTATCCTTCCGTGTATCCGAGAAGTCCATCTATTTCTTTCATAGTCTACAGTGCTAGCTCTGGGTGATCTGAACATTTCGCCAAATTGTCTCAAAAAATGACTAACCTATAGCTATTTTTCAATAAAATATCACTTATTACACAATTATTTTCGCCAAATTAAAATAAAATTCGCCAATTGTGGAAGAGCTAGCCCTGATAGAACATCATTTATCTGCTGCTGAGCATTACGCAAGTCAAATTGTTATCCTCAGAGAATTCCTTGCTGAAGACCAGCTGTAATTTCAGTGAACACCAACAAATTTCATATGCAACCATCTTTCTGTCATCAGACACTAAACTGAATATTCTTTTCAATATACTTTTACAGTTCCAGGAAATTCAGCCATTACCTTCACCAGACTTCCAATACGTTGTACAACTCAGTGAAGTTTAAATGCTATCTTGAAAGGATTCCAGATGTCCAGATGTTACAGAACTTCAATATGCTTTTAATTAATGTTCTGTTAAGTCCAGCAGTTACCCTCAAAGACCTGCAATATGCTTTACAGCTCTGTGAAGTCCAGTTACTTATCCTCAAAATTTCAACGTCTACAGCTCTATGAAATCCAGTGGTTACTTTTTTAAGAACCTCAAGATACTTTTAAGCTGTATGACGTCCTCTTCCACTGAATGAAGACTAGCTGGTACTTTGACAACACTTAAACATGCTCATGAATTCCAAATGTCACCCTCACACGATGCCAATATGTTTGATCTGAAGTTGTCGCTCCACAAAGTCCAGCATGACAGAGAGCTGAGTGAGATTCTTGTCCTCGCAGAACAGCCTCAGTTCTCTAGCCATCACTGCAGCTTTGTGGAAGGTCTCTATGGAGGACCTCTCAAGAAGAGACAGCTTCTTCTTATTGTCAGCAGAGTCAGGTTTTTCTTGCTTGTTCTTATCAGGTAAAGTGTATGGTGTCTGAGTGGAAGCCGTCTTCTCTGTATCGGTTTCAGGTCTGCTCTTGTCCGAGTCAGAATCAGAGTCTGTGTCGTCATCATCATCATCATCGTCATCACTGTCACTGTCAGGCAAACCGGTCTCTTTGTGCCCTTCTGACTGACCAACAAGCTCAGAGCCTCCAGGCTTTTCAGATGCATCTGCATCTACTGGTTCTTTCTTAATAATCCCTTGGACATCTGATGATGCTGGTGACACAGTCTGACCATGTATAGCAGCTGCACTAAGCTTACACTGATTTGGTCTTGACTGCGGATGTTCAAGTGAACTGCTGTAACCAGAAGAAGGAAAGCTGATAGAAATGTCTTCAATACTCTCCTCTGGAACTGAATTATTGGCACCTCTTGAAAAAAAGAAAACTATATTGTTCCTCTTTCGAAAACTATCCAGCCAACCATTGGAAGCTTTGAAGTCTGACCTGCCAAGTTCGGCAGCAATGCGCTTTGCTTTCTCTTGCACCATTGGACCAGTTATTGGGATATCCACTAACTTGGACACTTCGGTGTACCACTCTAGCGTTAACCTGTTCACATCATCATTCTCAGCTCTGCGACAGATTCGCTTCCTTGCCAGGTTAGCATTGTTTTCGTAGTGATCGAGAATCTCATCTTTCCTCTTGAGAATGGAATGAGCTTGAGACTTCCCGATTCCAAACATCTGCGCAAGCTGTCTCTGAGACTTTCCATTGTGGTGGTGGATTCTCAACAGTTCCACCTTCTCCTGAAGTGTCAGCTCCACACGCCTGACCTTGCCATCACAATTACCCGGACTAGATGACACACTGGAACCATCAAGCCTGGCATCATTGTCAGACTTCAGATGGTCATCCGAAGCCGAGCCAAGACTTGAATCCAAAGCACCTACTGCTGCTGCTGAAGTCACTGCAGGTGGAATGGACGAATTGAGACTAGTAAGAACAATTCCAATCAGAGTTTGGAACTCCAGTTCCTCTTCAACAGAATACCCTGACTGTGTTTCTGATTCAATGGACTCTGAACCAGAGTTGTCATCAGACTCCTCCAAGTCAGACAGGGTCACATGTCCAGGAAGACTTTTAAAGAAGGCCTTCTTCACAACAGAAGGGTAAATCTGACCTACGGCTTGATTTATCCACAAACAACATTCAAGTAGCGACACACAGCCTGCAATTGTTAGAACACTCTCCTGGTGAGCACTCAACTGAGACACTACGAATTGTAGGAGTTGTTTTTGGTAACAGAACTTAAATCTTTGGATAACATCATTGTTAAAAGGACTAGCCTCCAGCGAATTGGAGGGATGAAAGACGAACTTGACGTGCTCTAACTGTAGATCCAGGAAATGAACCGAGGTATGCTCCAGAAACAGCAGAACATGTCTGCCTTGCTGCTGGAACTTGCGATCCAGTGCTCGAACCCACTCCTGGAAGATGTCAGCCGAGACCCAAGCATTTGAATTCCACCTCCATATCACTGGCATGTCGGACTCATCCACTCCACAGTGTGGCTGCCATGGATGTCTACCAATCACCACAGGGGTATCAAAGTCGCCCAGCATATTGTACCACAACATTACGGTCAAGCAGTGATCCGGGTTCTCACCTTTCCGTTTACTAAATGCTGCTTTCACTTTCTCTGGCAGCGAAGCATAGTTCAAGTGCACCTCGGTTAAACAGAGGATGTCCTTAAAGTTATACTTGCTCATGGTTCTTTTTAGATTGTCCTTCCACGAAGATATTTTTGTTGGCTCTTGAGTGCTAAGTCCTTGTTCGGAACTCAGAATATTGTGTCTCTTTCTAAAGCTAGCCAGCCAGCCGTTTGAAGCCTTGAAATCATTGCGGCCAAGTTGCTTGGCATACTGCTTAGCTTGATCTTGCAGCATGGGCCCATTCACCTGCATTCCCTGAGTCTTGGACATTTCCTGAAACCACTCCCAAGTCAACTTGTTAACATCATCATTTTCGGCTCGCTTTCCAAAACGTTTCCTGTCACTAACGCAGTTCTGTTCATATGCTTTGAGTATTTCCGGCCTCCGTTTCAAGATGGTTTGCACCTGAGACTTGCCAATACCAAACATTTGAGCAAGCTGCCGCTGACTCTTGCCCTCGCTGTGGTTTAGCAGGTCAACTTTCTCCTGCAGCGTCAACTCTGTTCTCTTGCTGGGTACCTTGAAAGACCGTAATGCTGCCAGTTCCTCCTGAAGAGATGACCGAACATCGGATGCTGCCTGGTCATCATTTGACGACTGGTTATTTTTCGAAGAAGATTCCTGACTGTGACTTGGAAACGAAGGCAACTGTTCATCTTGTGGTGACGTTGTTTGATCGTTAAATACGGGTAACTGTCTCTCCGGTTGACCCTGAAACACTGGTCCACCGTGTCCCCACTGATTCTGGAATACTGGCGACTGTCCATCACCATCTGATGAAACCTGGTCATGAGCAACAGACAAGCGTTCCTCCTGCGAGGATCTCAGTTGATTCTGTGACCCTGGTCCATCTGGTGATGTCTGCTCATGGGAATCAAGCACCTGCCCATTCTGTGATAATGATGATGATGATGTTCTAGGGTATCGCAGCACTGTTAGGCGATCACTTGAACAGCTTCTCAGGGTGCTATCTCCTAGTTCAGTCATTGCATCTGATGTCGGTAACATCTGAGACATCATCGCTTCAGATTCTTCAGGGAGGAAGGTCAGTTCATCATCACCATATCTCAGTACAGCTGTTCTCCATGTCTCCAGGTGCTATATGGTGTCATACATGTAGTAACATGTTGTTGGTGATCATTAACAAACCTACAAAGACAAAACAAATCGCACCATGAGTATAATTTACATGTGTGCAATTTATGAATACATCCATGCAATATTGTTATTCAACAATTTTATTAATTATTAATACATTTTCTGAGTTTTCAATTTCACAAAGGCAATTTTAGAATTATTGGAAAAGGCTTGTTTAATCTAAGGGCAGCTGAAGATCACTCTTGTAAAATGGTGTTACATGAGCAATCACATGAAGTTTCAAATTAGAATATTTATTACATATTTTATTACAATGTGTTCGATTTGCCACTCTTCTAAAAAAGTTCCAGTAATTTAAAGACTGAGCATGTGGCTTGACAACTTGCTTCCAGGACAGGATAGTCCTATTTACAAAATTACCAACAAAATGCACTAGCCATCAGGCATGGCAATAGTAGGTATTTACTAGCCCAACATTAAATATTACTAGCCATGGAAGTGGGACTACCATAATCTAGAAGCCCTAATAATGACATAAAGGCCTGTCATGGACAATGTGCTATCCGAGATATTAAATTTGGCAATAAACAGTTTCACATCTTGACAACTGTTGCATGTTTTTGTTTTCGAAATTGGATTAAGATATGGCAACATAACTTCTCACCACATGTAGAACTAAAGATTCAGTGACCTAGTCAACTTTCAGCTGAAAGAAAACAATTCTCCCAAAATGCTGGTTAGATTAATAACAGGTGCTGACAGCTTCTTTGCAGATTGGTGTAGTGATGGGAATCAGTTACAACGTGTTTGCACCAACCATTCAATTTACAATTACACAATCAATTAGAATTATATGAATATCAGAAGGCAAGGCTTCTAGATTACGGTAGTCCCAGTGCCATGGCTTGTGATATTCAATGTTGGGCTAGTAAATAACTACTATTACAATGCCAGATGGCTTGTGAAAAAAGAAGAAGAAAAGAGTCAAATGTTGCAGTTAAGTCTATTTTGTAAATTTATATGAATATCCTTACCCCACCTCAACCCCAATGTTAGTGTTTTTAATCTCTATCTCCCTCTTTAGATAGCATATCAGATTATTACTATTATTTACTAAAATTATATTAACAATGTAAAGTAGGGCTAGTTAAATTTTAATTGTGGCTAGTAAATTAAAAAAAATCACTGATCCCATGGCTAGTGGATTTTAAAAACATTCTAAAGCTCTGGAAGGTTTCAAATTAAGCACCATAAAAAACATTTGGGTGGGGGAGGGAGGTGAGGAAGTGCTCATAGGAGCTTCAAGTTTGATTGTCAACAGATGTTGCCAAACCACTTCATGACATGAGTTTATAATATTAATATTACAACGTGTTTGCACCAACAAAACACTGGTTTAAATGGCCAAAATATTGTATAAAGGGTGGAGGGACAGGGGCGCCCCCACCTACCCACCCTCTGGCTACACAAATTGTGTATTTTTTTTTTTTACTTTAGTGTCTGGCTTTGGTTTCATAAATAAGGCATGTGCTACATATCAGTTGGTTCAAGCAGTGCAGCTATGTAAGAAAAAAGAAGAAGGCTGTTTTGTTTAAAACACCACTAGAGAACATTGATTTATTAATCACCGGCTATTGGATGTCAAGCATTTGATCTTTTTTTACATATAGTCTTAGAAACGAAACCCGCTACATTTTTTCCATTAGTAGCAAGGGATCTTTTATATGCACCATCCCACAGACAGAATAGTTCAGACTACAGTCTTTGATATACCAGTTGTGGTGCACCGGAACAAGAAATAGCATAATGGGTCCACTGCCGGGGATCGATCGTAGACTGACCGCGCATCAGGCAGACATTTTACATCAGGTAAGCCACATACACACACCAAAACGTATCGTGGTAATGTTATTCCAGGTGTGTGTGCACCCCTCCCCCTGCATAAGCAATTTTTTTCAATATATATTCCGGGGCACAATGACTCAACCTCCTACCCCTATAAATTTTGCATAGTCACAATCTACCCACCCTGCATAAATTCCTGCACATGGTCCTGTACCCTGCAATAGTTTTGTAAACTGTCATGCATAAAATTATGATATAGTGATAGCATCCCCGACACCTTGTATTTTAATCTTACTGCTTTTCTCTCCCTTTAAAAAAAATATTTTAAAGCTTCCCTTACCAAAACATAAGGACGCCGTGGTTTTAAAAAGTCGAGGGTCATTGCCAAACCTATTTTCTTGCCCCTTGGCATATCAAGATTCAACAACCCCCCCCCCAAACTCCTCCCTCCAAAAAAAAAAAAAAAAAAGACTGCAAGAACAGTTAGCATAGAATATATGTATTAAATGTTGTTTTGATTGCATTCGATTGCATTTGATTGTCGATTTAAAACATTTGTAATCGTAAATGTACCCGCCAGTGAAATACTTGAATGTCTCCCCTAGTCGGCTTTTTAATAAAACAACAATGTTTCTAAACAAATTAATGTGAAAACTTAATTGGCAAGATTGATTAATTTTGCTATTGGCCTATGCGAGTCAGCTGCCATTGTTGAACATTGTCTAACCTAGCAACACTTGTGATGGAGGGGGGGGGGGGGGGTGCATGGTTAACTTGTCATACAGAGAGGTCAATTCCAGCCATCCACTGATCAGAGCCCACATTTTCAAAGCAATCTTAGCACTACAAAATCGTAAAACCGTTGTAGGTTGTAACATCACTACATCAAAGCTTACGATGGTTTTACGATTTCGTAGCGATAGTATTGCTTCAAAAATATGGGCCCAGGAGCGCAGTTTATTGCTCACCATGGCTTTTTAAACAATAAGCACTGCACATTTTATTTATTTATTGTAAAGATTATGTCTATTGTAGAAGATATAGCACTCATTTTCATTTTTAAAATTTATTATTAAAATCTGTGCCAACATTACAGAAAACCTGATCAGCCTAACATGACAAACCGTCAGTGACTCAGTCGGTGTCACAATGAATGGGGCATGGCTACGCAATCGCACGTTCACTGAAATCAAATCAATGCTCAGCATGTACATAAAGTAGATTATTAGGAAGTATAGTTTGCAAGTTAAAAAACCGAATTGAATAACTCAAAACTGATAACGTATTCTACCTTGTGGTCACTGTTAAACGAGATTCTTGGAAACATTTGTTCTTTGGATGGATTTTTATTCCATTGTTTTCCGGTAGGGGAAACAACTCTCGGTACGAAGTACTTGGTTTTTGTAAGTATATTCCTCTTATTGTTTTTAAAGCACCTCAAGCAAAACCAAACATTAAAAGTTAAATAATAATAATAATAATAATAATAATAATAATAAAAAGTAAAGTTTGTTTTATTTACACCATCATAGCACATTGATTTAATGGATGTCAAACATTTAGTAATTTTGACATGTATGATGTAGTCTTAGAAAGGAAACCCTCTACATTTTCCATTAGTAACAGGGGATCGTTTATATGCACCATACCACAGACATGATAGCATATACCACGTCCTTTGATATACCAGTCGTGGCCTACACCCTCCCCCTATCCCTTATCTCCTTTGAGCGGGCGACAAATGTATGGCTGACACTACTATAGGACATTACTTTAGTAATCATTGGCTATATTTGTTGTTCGACCAGCAGATGGGGCGGGAAGTAGCTCAGGGGTACAGCGCTCGCCTGATGCGAGATCGATCTAGTATCGATTCCCGTCAGTGGGGCCATTTGGCTATTTCTCGTTCCAGCCAGTGCTCCACAAATGGTGTAACAAAGGCCGTGGTATGTACTATCCTGTGTGTGGGATAGTGCATATAAAAGATCCCTTGCTGCTAATCAAAAAGAGTAGCCCATAAAGTGGCGACAGCGGGTTTCCTTTCTCAATATCTGTGTGGTCCTTAACCAGGTGTCTGACGCCATATAACCGTAAATAAAATGTGTTCAGTGCTTTGTTAAATAAAACATTTCCTTCCTTCGACTAGCAGAGAGAGAGAGAGAGAGAGAGAGAGAGAGAGAGAGAGAGAGAGAGAGAGAGAGAGAGAGAGAGAGAGAGAGAGAGAGAGAGAGAGAGAGAGAGAGAGAGAGAGAGAGATCTTTTATCTGCACTTTCCCACAGACAGAACAGCAAACACCATGGCCTTTGATACACCAGTCGTGCCGCAAAGAAAACGTCCTAAGTAAAAGTAAACGGTTTTTTTTAACGACACCACTAGAGCACACACATTGATTTATTAATCATCGGCTATTGGACGTCAAACAGTTGATAATGTTAAAACGTAGTTAACAGAGGAAACCCGCTACTACATGAAAAAATAATATTAACGGATCTTTTATATTAATCACCCCACAGACAGGATAGCACATTCTAACGGCCTTTGATATACCAGTCGTGATGCAATGGCTGGATCGAGATATAGCTCAATGGGTCTACCGACGGGAATCGATCCTAGACCGACCGCGCATCAGCCGAGAGTTTTGCCACTGGGCTACGTACCGCCTCTACAGGTAATTTTATGTCTGGTGGATTGATCACTGCACAACCAAGGCTGGATCGTGAACATGGGCTTGTCGTAATATTTTTTTTTTTTTTTTATCAGACCGGTAGCCATAGGGGTTGGGATGTGGGATGTAGACCCACTAAAAACGATTATTCCCTCCCCCTGCTTAAAATCTGCTGGAATGTCTGTGTATATTTGTGTGCGCTTGCGTGTATATATATATGTGTGTGTGCGTTAACTAAGTATTCTCCCTTAAAACTAAATGCACCCGCACCCACACACCCACACCCACACCCACGCGCGCGCGCACACACACACGAACACACGCGCGCACACACACCAGCGAGTCAAAAATGACGGGTACTTGTTTCATTACATAGTTAACGCTATCAGTGCTTCCATTGGTAACATGTATTTTGAAAGTACTATTAAAGTACATGTAATACTTGTTATCTGCCTTTCATTCATTTCAACTTATTTTCGTGCTTATATCCAATTAATGTTCAAGCACGTTGTCCTGGGCACACAGCTATTTGGGTTGTCTGTCCAGGACAGTGGGTTAGTTGTTAGTTGTTAGTGGTTAGTGAGAGAGAAGAGGGTGTAGTGGCCTTACACCTACCCATCGATTCGTTAAAAGCTCGCTCTCGATGGGAGCCGGTACCGGGCTGCGAACCCTGTACCTACCAGCATTATGTCCGATTGTTTAACCACGACGCCACCGAGGCATTTGTTATCTGCCAAGACCCAGACATATTATCCTAAGTACAAGGGCCATAACTCTGTCACAATAAATAAATTCAATATCTGATAGTTATGGCCCTTGAATGCATTCACACGATTTCTGAACAACAAAACCGTTATCCCGTATCCGCAATCAAGACCATAAGCGTACGAGACAGGGGGGACGGGGGGCGGAGGGGGAATCCCCCCCCCCCAATACTGGAGTAAAACCTCAAATTTGGGCAAAAATCAAAGAAATATTCGGACAAAATGTGCTAACTTGAGACCTTTTTACCATGTATTTCCATCATTCTACCCTCAAAATTAGTTGTAATCCGTGTAAAAAGGCGTAGTGATTCCTTTGCAACCCTATATAGCTGTTTGGTAGTAATGCTAATATGAAAAAACTAATTGTTATTCAGATTCGGGCATTTTCGTTTTAATTCGGGCAAAAGCCAGCCTGCCCCCCTTACAAGAATGGAAGCCCGTACGCCTATAAAGGGGAGCATATCCTTCCCCACCGCTGACACCCATCATGGGTATTGTCACTACAACTGTCAAGACCGTCACTTCATCCAAAACGATGAAAACATATGAAAGAGGTTTAGCAATTAGATAGAACGGTATACACAAGTTCGAAAGAAAGAAAGAAATGTTTTATTTAACGACGCACTCAACACATTTTATTTACGGTTATATGGCGTCAGACATATGGTTAAGGACCACACAGATTTTGGGAGGAAACCCGCTGTCGCCATTACATGGGCTACTCTTCCGATTGGCAGCAAGGGATCTTTTATTTGCGCTTCCCACAGGCAGGATAGCACAAACCATGGCCTTTGTTGAACCAGTTATGGATCACTGGTCGGTGCAAGTGGTTTACACCTACCCATGGAGCCTTGCGGAACACTCACTCAGGGTTTGGAGTCGGTATCTGGATTACAAATCCCATGCCTCGACTGGGATCCGAACCCAGTACCTACCAGCCTGTAGACCGATGGCCTTCCACGACGCCACCTAGGCCGGTACACAAGTTCGAACTATGGAGTAGCACCAGCCATCATTTTGGTCAGTGATGCATCGTATTTAGTCGATACAGCTTCCAAATGTCTAGGACAAAACGTTCTGAATGCTCCCAGACGTCCCTGGACATCGTAACATCATAACCATCATAACGACTTCTGCTGTGCCAGAATGATAAGGCATTGTTTGAAATCTGCATGCAATGAGCATGCCAGAGCCGTAGCTAGGAGTTTTTGTTTGGGTGGAGGGGGGGGGGGGGGGGGGATAGGCAACTGAGTAGTTAATAGTCTAAAACTCCTTAAACGGTTAAGAAGAGAATTTTCTTTAAATTTCTATATTTTTTCCACTAGCTACGGCCCTGCATGCCCTAAGGTTTCTTTGAAGTTGTGATATGTAAAGACCAAAAGCTGGAGCAGAAGATATACTGCTCGACATAAAGGAACAATTTACTATTTGAAAGTTGAAGTAATCCCTTCTGTCATACAATATGTAAAAAAAATGTCTTAAAACTATCTAAAAATACCAACGTTTCATTTAAAAAAATTGCCAAAGTGTAATATAGCTTAGTTTGGGGACCAATGTCGCTTTGAATCTCTATGCATAGATCGAGGAAGGGAACTGATTTGATACATTCAGATGTTTCTTTTATTGCTAACAACTCTTGTGGGTAAATCAAAGGAAGGTAATCTGTTATCCTACATTTATTGAATGAAATTAGATCATCGGTATGGTGGAAAGTAAAGTTTAAAAGTTTTAACTAGATTCCTTTGTTTTGAATTAACCAAATCAGTCAGAAATTCTAATTCATACTCACTGAGAAACAACTCCGCGAGTGGTGGAAAACGGTTGATGCCCATGGGGCATCCTTTGCCCTGTCCATATGTCAAACTTGATTTAGCCGCGGGCGAGACGTAGCCCAGTGGTAAAGCGCTCGCTTGATGCGCGCTCGGTTTGGAATCGATTCCCTGGGCTATTTCTCGCACCAGCCAGTGCACCACGACTGGTACATCCAAGGCCGTGGTATGTACTATCCTGTCTATGGGATGGTGCATATAAAAGATCCCTTGCTGCCAATCGAAAAGAGTAGTCCATGAAGTGGCGACAGCGGGTTCCCTCCTTCAATATCTGTGTGGTCCTTAACCATATGTCTGACGCCATATAACAGTAAATAAAATGTGTTGAGTGCGTCGATTTGGCCATAACTTTGAAGAATGGTTAAATTCCCATGAAGGGGGCGGGACGTAGCTCAGTGGTAAGGCGCGGTCGGTCTAGGATGAATCCCAGTCGGTGGTCCCACTGGGCTATTTTTTGTTCCAGCCAGTACACCACGACTGGTCAAACGCCGTGGAATGTGCTTTCCTGTCTGTGGGAAAGCGCAAATAAATGATCCCTTGCTATTAAAGGAAAAAAATGTAGCGGATTTCCTCTCTATGATAACGAGTCAGAATCACCAAATGTTTGACATCCAATAGCCGATTATTAATAAATCAATGTGCTCTAGTGGTGTCGTTAAACAAAACAAACGTTTTTACTTTAATTACCACGAAAGTGAAAGGTAATCTGTAACTCAACATGATAAAGCAGATGCGGGATCCTACTAAAAACAGAGCCGGACCCTCCTGGGGGGGGGGGGGGGCAGGGGAAGTTGCCCCCATGAGCATCTCACCTGGGTTTTTTTACTAGAGAAAATAGCATGCACATCTCAGGGTTTAATTTGTGTAGTGTGTCATCTGTTTATAAAAAGTAGTGCCCCCCCCCCCCCCCCCCTGGAATTTTGATCAGGGTACGGCCCTGAAAAATAGGATGTCAATTTTGTGTGAAACTAGGATAGCCAAAGACGCGTTCCGTCATGTCTGAAACATGTTACCTAGTAATGTTCCAATGATCGCTTATAATCGACAATTGATCGGATTGACTCTTACGATGTGATGATCGATTGCAAAAAATCATAATTGATTGTGTGGGAAAATGTTAACTGTAATTGTTCCTCCAGTGTAGATGATAGAATTGATGTAAATATGCTTGGGCTTGGGTTTGTTTTTATGAGTGCATAAAGAAAATATATACTCTTCAAAAAAAGAAACGCAAAAGGGTACAAATGGGTTATAACTCCGATTTTATGTTTCCTACCGGTTCATGCTTTGTGAATATAAGGTCATTGCATGTCCCAAACACATTCTCACGGTTACATTCGATAAAACGCAGCTACTGTACAATAAAGTTCCAAAATGTGAATATTCGCAAAAACGCAGCCACGTGCAAACCATGTCACCACTGCACGTGCGTTGTCTGCACGTGCAACATGAACACCGACAGTATAAAAGTGCAGGGTGTTCGCTTGCCTGGCCTCTGTATCTGGCCGACAGTTGACAATCCAGGACATGCCACGTCTCAGTGAACCGCAGAGAAACAATGCCATCGGCCGACTAGACGCAGGCGAATCCAGAACGGCCGTTGCCAGGGCATTACATGTGTCCCCAAGCACCATCTCCAGACTGTGGGACCGTTACCAGCAACATGGATCAACACGTGACCTCCCTAGATCCGGCCACACATCGTTCCAGTTATGGCCAACGCCAACGCAGTGTTCCAACATGACAACGCCAGGCCTCACACAGCACGTCTCACAACGGCTTTCCTACAGAACAACAACATTAATGTCCTTCCTTGGCCATCGATATCACCGGATTTGAACCCAATTGAGCATCTATGGGACGAGTTGGACCGACGCCTCCGACAGCGACAACCACAGCCCCAGACCCTACCCGAGCTGGCAGCAGCCTTGCAGGCCGAGTGGGCCACCATCCCCCGGGACGTCATCCGTACTCTGGTTGCTTCAATGGGCAGGCGGTGCCAGGCAGTTGTCAACACACACGGAGGCCACACCCGGTATTGACTCCAGATGACCTTGACCTTGGTGGTGTATCCTATCACTTACTCACAATGGACTAGAGTGAATTGTGAACAATCCTGCAACATTTGGTAATTATCGGACTCACCATTCAATAATTCAATCAATTCTCCAAATGTTACGACAATGTGGTTTTGCGTTTCTTCTTTTGAAGAGTATATATTAAATGGGCCGTACCCTGATCAAAATCCTAGGGAGGCACTACTTTTTGTAAAGAATTGAAACACTATTCAAATTAAACCCGGAGATATGTATGCTATTTTCTGGAGTGAAAACAAAAGTGAGATTCTCAAGGGGGCAACTGCCTCCCCCCCTCCCCCCCCGGAGGGAACGGCCCTGATTAAATAGTTAATAATGGTAAAATTAGCCATTTGCAGGGTGCACACGACAATAGGTGCATGGTCCTTATAATTCAAAGACTTCTTATCACTTTAGATTTGCGTTTACCATAGTTTGACATCCAATAGCCGATGTATTTTCGTGCTGGGGTGTCGTTAAACATCCATTCATTCATCCAAAGACTGCTTATGGTCATGGAATTCTAACCGATTGCGTAATCGAAAGTTGATCGGTTGGCGCCAACCGATTATAACCGATGATCGATGATGAAATCCCAACCGATTCCCATCACTAATAAAGGCGAGAGGTGTGTAGCCTATGATAATCTTGATTAAAAGGCTGGGTGTAATAGTTTTAACCACACGTTACTATTGTAAAATTTGATGAAACAAAAAAAAATCTCTGTAATTCTAACATGTTTATTGCTATCTCCAGTTTCATATACTACAATCTTTAACAAGAACATTTCGCATCACAATAACGCCAACGTGTGCAAGACAACTGTATTGGACAGTTGACATTCCCCTTTCAAGTTCGCCGCCAGCAGAACAAATTCGTATTCTGTGTTTGAATCCAGCCCATGTACAGTGTGCACCTCATCGCCTAGGAATGTCTCGCTGTTCCAGAGGGTCTTCATGCCAGTCTGTCTGTATAGCAGACGATGGTCTATGCCTTGCTCAACCGAAACATCGAACGGACTGGTGCTGTGGAGGGATGCGGACGTCTCGGAGCTATGACAAAGACTTTCAATTATCACAGGAACTGTAATAGACAAAACATTTAAGATGAATCGATTTAAAACCAACTGATCAACTTTCGATTACACAATCGGTTAGAATTATATAAACGTAAGAAGGATTTTAACTATTGGCACTATGCACCTATTGTCGTGTTCGTTGGGAAATACTATAAATTGCTAATTTTATATTTAATACCTATCCTGTCATGGACGGAGGAGCCCACGAAAGTAGACACCATAACCCACGACAGGCGTGTGCTACAACAGCTTCTGCCTTTCTCTGAATGTGCACGTTAAACCCTAGCTACGCTATGCACTAAAGTTGATCTTAGGGCTAAGATCGCTTCGTGGAACGGGGCCCTGACCTTTAATACCTAGTCATTTTCTGGGGTTTTTTTTTACGTATTCACGAAAATAAACCCAAACCACAGCCTATTTACGTCGGTTCCATCATTTCAAGTGTATGAACGATTACAGTTATCATTTTAGCGACAACTGAATATAGAGTTTTATAATCGATTATCATAGCTGAAGAGTCCAACCGATCGTTTTTCGACTATAATCGATCATTGGAACATCACTAGAAGAATGTAACTTTTAAAACTTAAAGGGATATTCCCGAGTTTGCTGCATTGTAAGATGTTTCGGACTAATGAAATATTTCTACGATTAAACTTACATGTTAAATATATTTGTTGTTTAGAATATCAGTGTCTGTATATTTAATGTGTTTCTGGTCGTCTTAATATTTGGAAGAAGCCCAAACTGGATTTTGTCTTCAAATAATTTCGTACGTACAAAAAAATCTTTTTTAGGAAATAAAATGAAATTTAACTTAGTACAAATATTACAACGATCAGAAACACGTTTAATATACAGCCACTAATATTTTATGCAGAAAAATATATTTGATATGTAATTACAGTCGTCAAACAGTCTCTGTTAGTCGATAACATCTTTAAAATTGCAGCAAACTCAGGAGTGTCCCTTTAACTGAAATGATAGTGTCGATCTTCTCGTTTGCACAGGAAGCAAATTATCGCAGGACAAATGTGCGGGTGAAACGTTTTCGATTCAATAATAAAGCTTTATCCTATTTGTATGAGGAAGGAAGAAAGGAAATGTTTTATTTAACGACGCACTCAACACATTTTATTTACGGTTATAGGGCGTTAAGGACCACACAGATACTGAGAATGGAAACCCACTGTCGCCACTTCAAGGGCTACTATTTTCGATAAGCAGCAAGGGAACTTTTATATGCACCATCTCAAGGACATGGTAGTACATCCCACGGCCTTTGATATACCAGTCGTGGTGCACTGGCTGGAACGAGAAATAACTCAATGGGCCCACCGACGGAAATCGATCCCAGACCGACCGCGCATCAAGCGAGCGCTTTACCACTGGGCTACATCCCATCCCTTGTATGAGAAGACCGATACCGTTAGTTTGACCAGTTTCGAGTTTACTCATGGCATTGAACAAGTAGAAACACTACAAGAAGAAACATGATATCTCTATCGAAGAAACAAAATTTCAAAAGTTTCAAAACTACTATTCTTGCACATACTATAAACATGGTAAGTCCATTTAATTTATTCATTTCAACTTGTTCTATTCAATTAAGGTTCGAGCACGCTGTCCTGGGCACACACACCTGAGCTATTAAGGTTGTCTGTCCAGGATAGTAAGTTGGAGGTTAGTGAAAGAAGAGAAGGTGTAGTGGCTTTACACATACCCATTGAGTTGTTAAAACTCGCTCTGAGTGGGAGCCGGTACTAGGCTGCGAACCCAGTACCGACCAGCCTTATATCCGATGGCTTAACCACTACACCACCGAGGCCGACTGGTAGGTCCAGAAAATAATTATGTTAAATTTGATCATTGTACCTTGACCTATGACCCGGATGCCCATGAATGATTCAAGGCAACCTAAAAATAACTCACTTGGAACAACGCTCTCCGTATGACGTAATGTACAGCACTGTACGATTTCAGACGAACCACTCTTCCCAGCGGCATTGCGCGCGTAAATGTTGAAATAATACGTGGAAGCCGACTGGAGGTTATCCAGCAAGATCACGTGATCCCCCATGTGTTTTGGTAGATTACTGCTGGTTGGTGTATTATCTGTTGCTATAGAAACCGTGTCCTGAAAATAAAAATGAATAATAATAATAAAATGTTTTTACTTTAGTTAAAATGTTTAACCTTCTGATTAGAAACATAAGTCTACCTTTCATATTCTATTCTTCGTTTTAGATGAAGTGACAGACGACAAATGTATGTGGTGGAAGCACTCATAACGGGTGCGGGGGCGAGGCGTAGCCCAGTGGTAAAGCGCTCGCTTGATGCGCGGTCAGTTTGAGATCGATCCCCGTCAGTGGGCCAATTGCGCTATTTCTCGCTCCAACCAGTGCACCACGACTGGTACATCAAAGGCCGTGGTATGTGCTATCCTGTTTATGGGATGGTGCATATAAAAATATCCCTTGCTGCTAATCGAAATGAGTAGCCCGTGAAGTAGCGACAGCGGGTTTCCTCCCTCAATATCTGTGGTCCTTAACCATATGTCAGACTTCATATAACTGTAAATAAAATGTGTTGAGTGCGTCGTTAAATAAAACATTTCCTTCCTTCAATAACGGGTGCCACCGATGAGGCAGGATATGCGCACCTTTCGCGAACACCTGGTATCGTCACTCTTTTAACAGTGATTCATGACTGCATGTCATCACATCTCTATTTATTCCAATGAGCTCTGTCTTGTACTAGTTTTGATTTACTAAACTTGTGTGGGAGTGGCAGTCCTCGTTTGAGCGGTACAAGAAGGATGTATTGTCCAGTAAAGGATTTCCTCGGGAGTGGCTGTCCTCCTACAGACGAGACATTAGACAGAGATTAAACAACTATTTATAGATACGGTCTTGATTGTGGATAATAGTTTTGTCGTTCAGATTTGTGAACAATATATTTCTTACTCTCACCCTCAAACAAATTTCATTGATAAAACGGGGGGGGGGGGGGGGGGATTTAGATCAGTCGGTTGAGTGCTCGCTTGAAGTGCTTTCGTCGCAGGATTGAACCACCTCGATGGATCCATTCAAATGATTGGGGTTTTTCTTTCTCGTTTCAACCAGTACATCACAACTGGTCAAAGGCCGTGGTATGTGCTCTCCTGTCTATGGGAAATACCAAATGTTTGACATCCAATAGCCAATGAATGATTTATCAATGTGCTCTAGTGGTGTCGTTAAACAAAACAAACTTTAACTTTTGCTAAGAAAGCTAATTTGTCTAACAGTAACCCCCCCCCAAAAAAAAACAAAAACAAAAAAAACAAAAAAAACAACAACAACAACAACAAAAAAACCCCAAAAACCCCCTTATAATTCACAACCTCTGCTCTCATTTAACTAACAGCTAACAGCTAAATGGTTAACATATAGTTAAATTTTTCACGTTTAGTCAAAGTCATCGCATACATTTACGAGTGGTACATGTATGCATGGTTATTGCACACTTTTGATGTTTTGATTGACAGCATGACTAGATGGTTTATCTGGTTATTGCACACTTTTGATATTTTGACCGACAGCATGACTAAATGGTTTATCTGGTTATTGCACACTTTTGATGTTTTGACCGACAGCATGACTAAATGGTTTATCTGGTTATTGCACACTTTTGATGTTTTGACCGACAACATGACTAAATGGTTTATCTGGTTATTGCAATACTTTTGATGTTTTGACTGACAACATGACTAGATGTTTTATCTGGTTATTGCACACTTTTGATGTTTTGACTGACAGCATGACTAAATGGTTTATCTGGTTATTGCACACTTTTGATGTTTTGACTGACAGCATGACTAAATGGTTTATCTGGTTATTGCAATACTTTTGATGTTTTAACCGACAGCATGACTAAATGGTTTATCTGGTTATTGCACACTTTTGATGTTTTGACCGACAGCATGACTAAATGGTTTATCTGGTTATTGCAATACTTTTGATGTTTTGACCGACAGCATGACTAAATGGTTTATCTGGTTATTGCAATACTTTTGATGTTTTGACCGACAGCATGACTAAATGGTTTATCTGGTTATTGCAATACTTTTGATGTTTTGACTGACAGCATGACTAAATGGTTTATCTGGTTATTGCACACTTTTGACGTTTTGACTGATAGTCGATAGTCCCGAGTAAAATAGCACGACTCGATGGTTTGTCTGCTGTCAGTCAAAGCATCGAAAATGAGCAATGACCATGTCTGTAGCCCTGTAGCACACTTAGTTTGTATTCCCTTGGCGTTGACAAAAGTGTGCAATAAATCTGTATAACCGCACCACTTGTGAACTCCACCTCTCCATAAGCCAAACTTCCTTATCGCGTCATGAAATGCTACTTAGGGGTGTGATACAATTACACTTTATGTCAATAGAAAAACAACCCAAGCGTGATACACTTTTAAATAATCGGCCTAAAGCTAGGATCTATATTTCATGTTTTGAATACACTTACAATGGCGTAGGAAGGTGCCAAAAAGGGGGGGGGGGCACACTTTTATATTTACACACTTTTACACTATTATAAAGCAAATATAAAGCAAAATATCTTAAAAGTGGGGGGCACATGCCTTGCCCCCCCCCCCCCCCCCCCCCCCCCTTCCTGCGCCAGTGACTTACTTCCAAGCCAAGACACGCCTGTTTATCCGTGTGGTAGTGGACAACATACTCGTCAACCTGACATGCGCATGGCGGAAGAACAACTAGCGCCACCACGCTGTCACTTCTGGAGCATTTGCTGACGTCAATACGCGGAGATTCTGGCGCTGAAAGAAAAACAGTATGGCATTGTATATACCAAAGGAAAGGAATATTTGACGAAACTTCAGTATAGTTGGCGTCGGAAGTGAGGAGGAGTGGGTAGAAGGCGGATGAGACACTGGGTCCCCCAGCTCTGAAGATTATAACCCCCCCACACACACACACACACCACCACCACCACCACCACCACCACCACCACCAGCTGAAAGACGAATTGATATACAATTGTCCCTTTCCCTTAATCGATGGCATCTTCTGACGCCTATATAATATTATACATGTATATCATATGCATATTGTTATTTCGACACTTGGTCAAGTTAAAGAAAAAGAGAGAATCCGTTGCCGCCAAAGACTTCTGTTGTCAAAAAACAAAACAAAACAAGCCCCCCCCCCCAAAAAAAAACAAAAAAAACAAACAAACAACAACAACCAAAAACAAAACAACACCCCCCAAAAAAAACCCAAAACCAAAAAAAAAAAAACCCAACCCAACAAAACAAACTCAAACCTAGTAGGATTTTTTAAATATTCACTCTCCTATAGATAGCAGAGTACATTTGTTGACAATATTTGATGCATCATCAGTCGTGAGGCATTGGATGGGACGTTAACAAAACAAACAAAAAAGAAAAACAAATTAATGAAAATGACGAGGGTCATCAATTCTACGATTGATCGCACCTCAGCCGAGCGTTATACCACTCAGTGCCACACGATCCGGGTGCCTCGTACAAGAAAGGAAGCTATCATCTGTGCCCTATCTGAAATACGTTAAAAGGAAAGGTTTAAAAACCCTTAACGTTTTAAAGGCTATTGGTAATACAGAATGAGGAGCAGACTGACAGGTTATGCTTCGACTGGAATGCTTATAACAATGTATGTCATTTTATCCATTGCCAATAAAGATATTGTATTTTGTTGGGTCCCCAGCCATGTTGGCATCAGGGGTAATGAAAAGGCAGATTCAACTGCCAAGTCTGCTTTGGATTTGCCTTATTCCAGGGTTGGTGTGCCTTACACTGATCTCAAACATGATGTTAAAAAGACATTCCTGAGTTTTCTGCAGTTTGTAAGATGTTATCGACTAACAGAGACGTTTTAACGATTGTAATTACATATCAAATATATTTTCTGTATAAAATATTAGTGGCTGTGCATTCAACGTGTTTCTGATCGTTCTAATATTTGTGCTAGGTTAAATTTCATTTTGTTTCCTAAAATATTGTGGTTTTTTGTACGTATGAAATTATTTGAAAACAAAATCCAGTTTGGTATTTTTACAAATATTAAAATGACCAGAAACACATTAAATATGCAGACACTGATATTCTAAACAAGAAAATATATTTAATATGTAACTTTAATCGTAGAAATATTTTATTAGTCGGAAACATCTTACAATGCAGCAAACTCAGGATTGTCCCTTTAACCAATAAATGTTTTCGACTTGGCAAGATGATTGGAACGGTGCTGTTACGAACAAGCTTTATTCTGTAAAGCCAGTCCTGGGAGAGTGGCAGTCCTCCTACAGGCGGAGTAGAAAGAGTGAAATGGTCTTGTGTCATCCTCGAATCGGTCATACATAGTTGACGCATTCATTTGTTATAAAGAAGGATCCTCCACTGACGGTTCACCATATTCTGGTGGAGTGTAATCATCTTGGACCGATGAGGAAAAATATATTTCATAGACAAAATGTGATTGAATCATTTCGATTCCACCTTGAACTTATCTTGAAGGATTTACGAGATACTGACTTTTATTTGAAATTTTAACATACTTACCTGTTATACTTATACATTTCCACAGCTCTTTACACTGTGTTTTTTAAAACTTGATTTTAGAATTTTTTGTATTGATGTTTATCATCAATTAATGTTTTATATTTGCCATTGTGTGACACCCAATAGCCGATATGTTTTGTTTTTTTGTGTGTGCTGGGGTGTCGTTAAAGGGACATTCCCGAGTTTGCTGCACGTTTTAAGATGTTATCGACTAACAGAAACTTTTTAACGATTGTAATTACATATCAAATATATTTTTCTGCATAAAATATTAGTGGCTGTATATTAAACGTGTTTCTGATCGTTCTAATATTTGTACTAGGTTAAATGTCATCTTATTTCCTAAAATACTGTTTTTTCGTACGTACGAAATTATTTGAAGACAAAACCCAGTTTGGGGTTTTTACAAATATTAAGACAACCAGAAACACATTGAATATGTAGACACTGATATTCTAAAGAAGAAAATATATTTAATATGTAAGTTTAATCGTAGAAATATTTTATTAGTCGGAAACATCTTACAATGCAGCAACCTCGGGAATGTCCCTTTAAACATTAATCAATTCAATTATTTTAGCACTATAAGGGCGGTACGTAGCCCAGTGGTAAAGCCTCTCCCCTAATGCGCTGTTGGTCTAGGATCGATCCCCGTCGGTTGACCCATTGGACTATTTCTCGTTCCAGCCAGTGCAACACGAATGGAATATCAAAGGCCGTGGTATGTGCTATCCTATTTGTGGGATAGTGCATATACAATATCCCTTGCTACTAATGGAAACAATGTAACGGGTTTCCTCTCTGTTTAACACCCAGCAAAAAACGATTCAGCGAATGTTTCGTAACGTCCGTTCTACGTTCAGCGAGCGATGTTAACGTTCGGGAACTATTTCACTGGTTCCCGGTGTGGTAATTGTGAAGCACATAAACCAGACTAGCGAACGTTTTTCTGCTCTATGTGGCTGAACACAGTCCTCATTAGTTCTGATCTCACGTCAGTTGAACGAAGAGAGGATATGGGCAAGTTTGTTTTACACCCTTAAAGAAAAATGAAAATGGGAGATAACTGTGGATGTACAAACTACATTCGGAACCTCTCGGCAACAATATGGAATATACTCTTTCACATTCCACTGCGCATGTGCCTGTTGCGGGGTAACTCGAGGACGCAAACCGCGAAATGACGCGAGTTTTTGCAAAAATAGACCTGTGGACAAGTTGGGGGGGGGGGGGGGGGGGGGGGGGGGGGGGGGGGGGGGGGGGGGGGGGGGGGGGGGGGGGGGGGGGGGGGGGGTGGGGGGGGGGGGGGGGGCATAGACAATGGGAGGCCACGCAATAGGAATGTGAATATCTCCATGATTAATTATTCTATCAGTAGGGAACCCGAAAATTCTGTCGACATCCAACAAGACTTATTGGAGACATTTGTGACTTATTGCTTATCACGAAATAAAAAATATTTTGTTGTTAACGCCCGACAAACCATCGGTTCGGATTCGTACGCAATAAATATCAGATATGGGCTGAAATAATATTAATGTATGCGCGCATGTATGTATGCTGATATTTATTGTATTTAACATAATTTAAATATTTATAAAGCATTATACAGATAAATACATTCAGGATTCTTGTCGGGATTTCTTTTTACCAAGTTATTTAAAATTTTGTTCGGTATTTGGAATAAAATTAAATGATACATATGAAAGTTGAGCTATGGTATATAAAACATTAGAATCAGGCCCGTTGGAACGATATCTGGAGTTTGAGGAGGGGGCACAATCTGTAGTGGAGGGACACAGTCTAGTTGGTGGGGGGGGGGGGGGGCAAAAGCCATATTATTTTAAATCAGGTTTATAAAAGTGGGGCTATAGTGCCTCCCCCCCCCCCCCCCCCTCCGACTTCTCGGTTGCTACCGACCTGAGAATGGTCAGAAATGTAACTGTATTGCATATACAGCTATTTAAATTCGAAGCAAGATTATTTAACCTAAGAAAGATTAAGTTTTATTTATAACAGATTAGACTAGCCGACAGCTTGATAATATAGCTACAAACTCAGGATGGTCTCTTTATTATAAATTCATGAGGGTTTATTATGCGCAGTCATAAGGTACTTCGTTTGAATGTTTGAAGCAAACATATTAAGTATCATGTCAGGCCCGTAGCCAGGAGGGATCGGACGACCCCCCACGCAGGATTGATAGTTCCGCTGAAATGAAATTTAAAAAAATAATAATCTGATTTTACATATAAAAGTCCTTGTCCCCAAATGACCGGGATAACGTAACAAGAACGTCTGTCTGAGGTTCCATTTGCTGAAAGTTCGATCCTCCTCAGTGGGCCCGTTTGATTATTTCCCGTCCCAACCAATGATCCATCAAAGGACGTCCTGTATGCTATCCTGTTTGTGAGTTGTGAGAAGTATGCCATGTTTCATTTATTATAAATACATTGGTACGATTGAAAACAAACAGTTTCTTGTCGTGAATCTGTGACCAGGGGCCCTATTTTCGAAGCCATCTTAGCGCTACGAAATCGTAAAACCGTCGTAGGTTGTGACGTCACTACAGCGCACGCCATAGTGACGTCATAGCTTACGATGATTTCACGATTTCGTAGGCTAAGATAGCTTCGAAAATATGGGCCCAGGCCATTTTACATGCATACCACAACTGAATGCAACTTGTTAACGTATATTTCGCAACAAACGTTCGTGTATTATTCTCGAGTGTAACCGGCGTCATCTCATTGTTTGGCAAGGGGTTCTAATATATATATATATATATATATATATATATATATATATATATATATCTGGGACACCCCACCCCCCACCCCCGTCTACGGCTCCGCGCCTTCGGCGCTCGCGTTTGATGAGTTCCGTTTACATGAAATTTCGACACACATACCCCCGCTAATCATGCTAGCTACGGGCCTGAAGTTATATAACACTATTCATCAAATTAGGATCGTATCGGGTTGCATGGGTCTACCACTCTAGAAACGTTGCTGCACTTTATGTTATGTATAATCATGTACGTTATAAAAACGTGTGATACTTGCATACCATATCGATATATAGGACTTCTCCCTATACTTGTAAATGTGTATCAAAGTGCAGATGGTATCGCTAACGATCTCGACGAATGTTCTCAAGTACAAAATACAAAATAGTAACCAAACACTATTGTACATACAGATATATGTTTACTTCAAACTGATCTTCTGTGGGATGGTGCATATAAAAGATCCCTTGCTACTAATGGAAAAACCTAGCGGGTTTCATCTCTATGACCGTGTCAAAATGACCATATGTTTGACATCCAATAGCCAATGATTAATAAATCAATGTGCTCTAGTGGTGTCGTTAAACAAAACAAACTTCCCTATATATTTTCTAATTCATGAGTCTTTTTTTATATGCATACAATACTCCATAGTGTGCATATTTATACGTTTCTACTCTCTGTTTGAATGGGCAGGACGCAGGCCAGTGGTAAAGCGCTCGCTTGATGCGCGTCAGTCTGGGATCAATCCCCACTGGTGGGCCCATTGGGCCATTTCTCGTTCCAGCCAGTGCACCACGACTGGTACACCAAAGGCCGTGGTATGTACTATCCTGTCTGTGGGATGGTGCATATAAAAGATCCCTTGCTGTTAATCGAAAAGAGTAGCCCATGATGTGGCGACAGCGTGTCTCCTCAATCAATATTTCTGTGGTCTTTAACCATATGTCTGATGCCATATAACCGTCAATAAAATGTGTTGAGTGCGTCGTTAAATAAAACATTTCCTTCCTTCCTTTAAGACTATTATGTCAAAATTACCAAATGGTTGACATCCAATAGCTCATGTTAATAAATCAATGTGCTCTAGTGGTGTCGTTAAACAAAACAAACTTTTTTAAAAACTCTGTGTGAATATGCATGGGTACGCATGTGTGAAATTTTACTGGTACCATTCGTCTTCTGCTACACAATATCCATCTAATGTTAGGTTGCAAAAACCAGTCTAGCAAGATTGTGTGCCTTTAAATCGTACTAACGTGTCAGATAACTGATGGCTGCGAGCATTTTCCTCTGGTTCCTCAAGTCGACGATCTTAGAGTTGAGTCGCTCGTCCTCCGGGGGCGGCGCATGGCAACTCGCGCACTCCAGCGCAGTGGTGATTAATCTGAAACACACGTGCGTAGAGGTTCCATTGTACCAAATCAATTCCCATTGCCGATAAGGTTAATGTTCACTAATAAAACTGATACAGACCTCGACGTGAAAACAAATTAGGGGGGGGGGGGGGTATTAATTGCTCCTGTAACTTAAATTATGGGGTAGGACTTTCCTTTGGCACTGTCACGTATAACAAACATTATAAATACTTGTAATAAATACAGTTAGGGTTAGGGTTACTGACAATGTTCAAAGGAAAGTCCATCCAAGTATGGGGAGCCATTGAAGATATTATATTATATTGATACCCTATAACTTCAAATGTTAAGGCTAGCTAAAAATCACTCTCCTTAAACTAGTCTTAGGGGAGTGATGGGGAGCGCGAGTGATAGCTCCTCTTAAAGGGAGATGTCTATGATAAAAATTAAAAAAAAGCTTATCAATTACCACACCCAGGCAGTACACCATAAAAAGTGTGGCACCTCACATTTAACCTACCTTCAAGACAATAGGTAGCCACATACCATTTGAGAGATTTAATTTTTTTTTTTTTTAGGGGTACCGTACTGCAAGACAACGGTTACGTACACTAAATGAACGTGTATGTATTTATTGGCAATGGATAATACTATTAGTACATTTCATTTCAACTTATCTTCGTGCTTATATCCAATTAAGGTTCAAGCACGCTGTCCTGGGCACACACCTCAGCTATATCTGGGCTGGCTGTCCAGGACAGTGGGTTAGTTGTTAGTTGGTTAGTGGTTAGTGAGAGAGAAGAGGGTGCAGTGGCCTTACACCTACCCATTGAGCCATTAAGAACTCGCTCTGGGTTGGAGCCGGTACCGGGCTGCGAACCGTGTACCTACCAGCCTGTAGTCCGATGGCTTAACCACTGCGCCATCGAGGCCGGTTTATTAGTACAAATAATCGATATCACATATTTGTTTTGTTTAACGACACCACTAGAGCACATTGATTTATTAACCATCGGCTATTGGATATCAAACATTTGGTAATTATAAAAATATAGTCTTAGAAAGGAATTCCGCTACATTTTTCCATTACTAGCAAGGGATCTTTTATATGCACCATCCCGCAGACAGGATAGCACAAACCACGGCCTTTGATATACCATTCGTGGCTAGAACGAGAAATAGCCCAAATGGTCCCACCGATGGGGATCGATCCTAAACCGACTGCGCAATGAGCGAGCGCTTTATCACAAGGCTACGTCCCGCCCCTACTACCAGTCGAAGCCATATAAGCTGCTTTTACTTAATAAATATTTCAACGAACTTTGACACAGACCTTTTGCTTTGGTACAATAAATTAAGGCCGTAAATAGGTTTAAGTTGCAAAAGATGTTTTAAAGGGACATTCCTGAGTTTGCTGCATTGTAAGATGTTTCCTACTAATAAAATATTTTTTACGATTAAACTTGCATATTAAATACATTTTCTTGTTTAGAGTATTAGTGTCTATATATTCAATGTGTTTCTGGTCGTCTTAATATTTGTAAGAAGCCCAAACTGGATTTTGTCTTCAAATAATTTCGTACGTACGAAAACACGATATTTTAGGAAATCAGATGAAATTTAACCTAGTACAAATATTAGAACGATCAGAAACACGTATAATATACAGGTACTAATAGTTTATGCAGAAAAATATATTAGATATGTAATTACAATCGTTAAAAGTCTCTGTTAGTCGATAACATCTTAAAAACTGCAGCAAACTCAGGAATATCCCTTTAATCTATTTTAAACCTATTATTTTTTTAGGATATGTAAGAAATAGAATACCACTTATATTACAACTTGTTGTTTGAAAACGAATCCAACTCGGTTTCACTCGTTAGATACGTTTTAAAACATCTCGTTCTCTATATACTCACTGTGTTTGAAGACCAGGTGCAACCTACAATTATAAACAACAACCATATATATACTCTTCAAAAAAAGTAGGGGAACCTGAAATATTAATGTTAATATCAACTAATAGACCGAACATACGTTTTGACCACAGACATCCTAGCAAAGAACGTTCAGGTCTGTTTATCAACACACCGAAACACATTCCATAGTTTGCACATGCATCATGCAGTTGCCCCGTACACATGCGTGGTGTGTCATTCTCGATTTTGACATTAATCACTGTGGAACATTATTTCTGTCAATCCTTTTCATTCTGTTGATCATACAGTTGTTATTGTTATGTTTTTAGTCATTTTTATTGTTTGAATTTGCGATTTACTGATAAAAAATCCCGTCAACTTTCAAATTTCACTTCTGACCCCAATCGTCCTTCAAGATCTTTGGTGATCATAAAACCTACTGTAATACTGAACTACCGGTTGTAATGTTTGCCGAATTAATTCACTATTATCATATAACCATTCCCCACAGCTAATATACCTTACAATTTTGGTAATTGTAAATTCTTATTAGAGTTCCCCTACTTTTTTGAAGAGTATATATATATATATATATATATATATATATATATATATATATATATATATATATATATATATACTGATCAAAATAAGTACTGGATATTCAAACATAAAATAGCACTAACAACATCTATAAAAGTTTTGGTGTGTTGGTTGAACACCCAAAAGCTAATTTTGCCAGTTCGATACCCACTGTTTTGTGCTGGGGTTGTCGATAAACATTCATTCATTCATTCGTTCATTCATTCATTCGTTCATTCGACCGTTCTTTCATTAATTTTTCATTAGTTTTTTCATTCATTCATTCATTCATTCATTCAGTCACTCATTCATTTGTCCATCATCCATCCATCCGTCCGTCCGTCCGCCTGCCCACCCCCCACCAATCCATCCATCCACCCACCCACCCACCCACCCACTCACCCACCCACTCACTCACTCAATCACTCAATCACTCACTCACTCACTCACTCACTCACTCTCTCATCCATCCATCCATTCATCTAACCATCCATCCACCCACCCACTCACTCACTCACTCTCATCCATCCATCCATTCATCTAACCATCCATCCACTCACCCACTCACTCACTCACTCTCATCCATCCATCCATTCATCTAACCATCCATCCACCCACCCACTCACTCACTCACTCACTCTCATCCATCCATCCATTCATCTAACCATCCATCCACCCACCCACTCACTCACTCACTCTCATCCATCCATCCATTCATCTAACCATCCATCCACCCACCCACTCACTCACTCACTCACTCTCATCCATCCATCCATTCATCTAACCATCCATCCACCTCACCCACTCACTCACTCACTCACTCACTCTCATCCATCCATCCATTCATCTAACCATCCATCCATCCATCCATCCATCCAATCAATAAAAAAATCGAATACAGAAACTAAAATTTGAAGACCCCCCCCCCCCCCCCCCCCCGAAATTAGGAACGTATGGTTGTGACCGTAAAGCGCCCAAAACCAAAACAGGAATATCATTCTGTTCCCAAACCAAGGTCAATACGGAATCAATCAAATGGTCTCCCCAAGGGAAAATAAGATAATGTTTGTTAAACTGTTTCCCAAGATATTACACCGGCTGAGTCTGTCGTGATTACGATTGTCACACGATGTCTAGAACAATATCGATTTGTTAAAGGAAGGAAGGAAATGTTTTATTTAACGACGCACTCAACACATTTTATTTACGGTTATATGGCGTCAGACATATGGTTAAGGACCACACAGATATTGAGAGAGTAAACCCGCAGTCGCCACTTCATAGGCTACTCTTTTCGATTAGCAGCAAGGGATATTTTCTATGCACCATCCCACAGACAAGATATTACATACCACGGCATTTATTACACTAGTTGTGGAGCACTGGCTGAAGCGAGAAATAGCCCAATGGGTCCACCGACGGGGATCGATCATAAACCGACCGTGTATCAAGCGAAAGCTTTACCACTGGGCTACCTCCCGCCTCCGATTTGTTAAAGTGACAGACTAGTTTTTAAATACTACGGCGATTTGTTAAAGTGACAGACTAGTTTTTAAATACTACGGCGATTTGTTTTACTATTAGTACCTTTTTTGATAATTGAAATTAGATATTAATTAGATTTTATTATTTCGATTATACATTTCCGTACATCTGAAGTGTTTCTGGTTATCAAGAAATGCAATTTGCATATTTCTGAAAACGCAGGTACCTCTGAGAAGTACGACCATCTTATTAAACTTAGCTCTACTGGTCTACCAGTAGATCTAACAGCATTGCGTGGACCCCCATGCATGTCCAGGTGACATTTTATCTATAAATAACAATTTAAATATCGACCAATTACACTTCGCCTTTTATAGCGTTATTCGGGAGCATACAAATTCTAAAAATATCGGACGAGACTATTTATGCAATAGGCGAACTTGTTGGTCTATTTCAACATTGAAAAAACAGGGGGAAAAGTGCAGTAATAAACTCTGGATTGTATACTAGTATAAACAGATTTTATGGCTATACCATCACGGTTTTTTTTTTTCGTCTTCAAACGAATTTTATATAAAATTTATATTGAAATTAGTTTCAGGCATACTTAGTAATTCACCAACATCATTTCGTATACCCTCGGCATAATCCTGAATTTTTTCAAATTCTTTTCAAATCACTGGCATGATTTTGCAAATAAGATTTTGATTGGTCGAATGAAAGGTCAACTGGACATGAGCTCCAACGGGCTGCTCTTAGATCCACATGCAATAGTAGAGCTAATTTTAATTAGATTGATGGAGACACATTATAGTGTATTTTTAATTGGCATTTCTCCGTTTCAACGTCACAGATTCTTGTTTCACTCTATTGTAATGCTATCCAAAATGTTACAGGTTTGAAGGTTAACCAAACTGAGAGTCCATTTCCACGGGTTGAAACTAGGGAGAGAGACAGAGAGAAAGAGAGAGAGAGAGAGAGAGAGAGAGAGAGAGAGAGAGAGAGAGAGAGAGAGAGAGAGAGAGAGAGAGAGAGAGAGAGAAGAGAGAGAGAGACCGACAGAAAGACAGACAGACATAGTGAGAGAGAGAAAGAAAGAAATGTTTTTATTTAACGACGCACTCAACACATTTTATGTACGGTTATATGGCGTCAGACATATGGTTAAGGACCACACAGATATTGAGAGGAAACCCGCTGTCGCCACTTTCCGATTAGCAGCAAGGGATCTTTTATTTGCGCTTCCCACAGGCAGGATAGCACAAACCATGGCCTTTGTTGAACCAGTTATGGATCACTGGTCGGTGTAAGTGGTTTACACCTACCCATTGAGCCTTGCGGAGCACTCACTCAGGGTTTGGAGTCGGTATCTGGATTAAAAATCCCATGCCTCGACTGGGATCCGAACCCAGTACCTACCAGCCGGTAGACCGATGGCCTAACCACGACACCACCGAGGCCGGTAGAGTGAGAGAGACAGACACAGAGAGAGAGAGAGAGAGAGAGAGAGAGAGAGAGAGAGAGAGAGAGAGAGAGAGAGAGAGGAGAGAGAGAGAGAGAGAGAGAGAGAGAGAGAGAGATGGAGAGACACACACACACACACACACAAACAGGCATACAGACAGAAGTAGTGAGAGAGAGAGAGAGAGAGAGAGAGAGAGAGAGAGAGAGAGAGAGAGAGAGAGAGAGAGAGAGAGAGAGAGAGAGAGAGAGAGAGAGATGGGTGGAGAACAAGAAGAAGGAGAGGGTTGAGATAAACAGATAGGCACAGAGCTACAGACAGATAACAGACAAAGAGAATTGCCTTTTATATTCATGCAAATAAAAAGAAATTCACTGATGTATCAGCCTTGACGGCCTTGACCAGCTCCTACTAAGCCACACGGGAATACGTTGAGAAATAAACATTTATTATATAGCGAATAAACTCTAGAGAACAACGAGAAATAGGTTTTAGCCAGTGTTATTCATCTCCGTGGGTCGCGAGTATGATTTTTCTTCTCCTTAAAGGGACATTCCTGAGTTTGCTGCATTGTAAGATGTTTCCGAGTAATAAAATATTTCTACGATTAAACTTACATATTAAATACATTTTCTTGTTTAGAATATCAGTGTCTGTATATTCAATGTGTTCCTGGTCATCTCAATATTTGTAAGAAGCCCAAATGGGATTTTGTCTTCAAATAATTTACGAAAAATTATTTTTTAGGAAATAAAATGAAATATAACCTAGTACAAATATTAGAACGATCAGAAACACGTTTAATACACAGCCACTAATATTTTATGTAGAAAAATATATTTGATATGTAATTACAATCGTTAAAAAGTATCTTTTAGTCGATAACATCCTAAAAATTGCAGCAAACTCAGGAATGTCCCTTTAATAATCTAGTAACTTAAAACAAACGCAAGGGCTTGTCAAACAATATCATTTTAAATTCTTTAAAATTATTCAAATTGTGGGTACAATGATTGAAAACCTACGAAATACAACACTTGTCGAGAAAAAAAATATGTTAAGCCTATCCG